>NC_041404.2:91863488-91865988 GCF_900747795.2 Erpetoichthys calabaricus
GGGTATTTTGCTCTCTATATATATATATATATGTGTGAATGTATGTATGTATATATGTATGTCTATATTTATATCTATCTATATATATATATTTAAATATATATATGTAGATATGTAAATTTGTATATGTGTGTGTGTGTGTGTATATATATATATATATATATATATATATATATATATATATATATATGTATATGTGGATGTGTATATGTATATCTATACATACATATTAATAAAAGGCAAAGCCCTCACTGACTCACTGACTCACTGACTGACTGACTGACTGATTGACTGACTGACTGACTGACTGACTCACTCATCACTAATTCTCGAACTTCCCGTGTAGGTGGAAGGCTGAAATTTGGCAGGCTCATTCCTTACAGCTTACTTACAAAAGTTACGCAGGTTTCATTTCGAAATTCTACGCGTAATGGTCATAACTGGAACATATTTTTTTGTCCATATACTGTAATGGAGGAGGCGGAGTCACGTATCGCGTCATCACGCCTCCTACGTAATCACGTGACCTAAAAACAAGGAAGAGATTTACAGCACGAGTCAAACGCGGGAATGAAGGTAAATGACGTTAATTTTTGACTGTCTTTTAATACTGTGTAAGCATACATATTAACACATGTGCAATTAAACGTGTGCATTTACGGGGTGATTTCTCAGGCTTAAAAGCTCGCCCTTTATCAAACGCGGGAACAAAGGTAACTGACGTTGTTCACTGTCTTTTAATACTGTGTAACCATACATATTAACACATGTGCAATTAAATGTGTGCATTTACGGGGTGATTTCTCAGCCTTAAAAGCTCGCCTTTTACTAAAAAGGTAAATGCAAAACTATTTTCAATCATTCTATGATCTGCTTCTCACAACTGAAGGCACCGTGGCTGATGGTAAATGACGTTAATTTTTGAGTGTCTTTTAATACTGTGTAAGCATACATATTAACACGTGCAATTAAACGTGTGCATTTACGGGGTGATTTCTCAGGCTTAAAAGCTCGCCTTTTATCAAACGCGGGAACAAAGGTAAATCACGTTCTTCACTGTCTTTTAATACTGTGTAACCATACATATTAACACATGTGCAATTAAACGTGTGCATTTACGGGGTGATTTCTCAGGCTTAAAAGCTCGCCTTTTACTAAAAAGGTAAATGCAAAACTATTTTCAATCATTCTATGATCTGCTTCTCACAACTGAAGGCACCGTGGCTGATGTTACGTCACTTGCTGTCCGACCATAAGCTTTACCTGGTAGGTAGCCGGACACTCACTTCACTCCCTTTCGGGAATCGAACCTCTGAGGTTTTCTTTTGTTCTTAATTAAAATTTAAAACCAATACTTCACCACTGCTAAGCCCCTCTAGCGCTGACGTCTGAGGTTCGATTACCGTAAGCAAGTGCAGTGAGTGTGTAATTACATTCACGGCATTCGTAGTCTGATTCACAATCTGATTGTATGGGTGGTTACTTCCAGGTAACGCTTACACTTGGCCACCAAGTCAGCTCGAAGTGATCACTCGAGTAAAGGCAGCTTCACAAAAAAAATGATCCTTAACAAACTGTTATTAGTATATTTTCCCTCAATTTAAAAACGTTTTATTTTCTTCTTAATAAAAATTTAAAAGCGGTACTTCGCCGGTGCGAAGCGCGTGGATTTGACCGACTGACACATACAGACATATTCATGAGTGCAGGTACTTCGGAAAGAAAGCACCGCGTAAACCTAAAGTTTAAATTAACTTCATAGACCTACAAAAGGTTGCCATTCATTTGAGGCAAGATTGCTTTTCTTCTGTACAACTATATGTTGCATTCTCAAAAGAGTGTGCTTGCACGGCTTCGGATATAGATATATATAGATATATATATATATGTATGTCTATATATAAATATGTAAGCTTATAAGTACTGCCTTACTTCTCTTTAAGAAAGGAAGATGTAATGATACTTGATTTAAACGATTCCATGTCTTCCTGGGTTTGCGTAGCTTATTGTCTAAAAAGGAGAAACCCTCATTTATAAAACTTTGCTGCAGATGACTTAGCTTATTGTCAATATCTTTACACGTTTTTTTAAGACTTATTGACTGAAACGTGCTTTCACGAAAAAAGTTAGGGCTTTGATACAGGATACACCCTCCACAAGTTAAGCAAGTAAAAATAAAATATATATTTCTGTTTTATTTAAACCTTTTAAGTTCGTATGCATAGCCCCATTTGGCTGTTTAACTTTTTTTTTCTTTCTTCAGTAATATTTAATCTCCTTAAACAAAAAGAACATATCCATTTTACTTTTTTTCTATCTCTGTAGTAATATTTTAGTGTAAAAGAATAACCAGTATTTAAACTTTTTATGTTACTTTATACATTTATTTTACACAATGTTGAAAAATTAATAAAAAAGCTACATATTTTGGCAGCTGCTGCTTTCATTTTCAATGAAATGAAAAAAGCTCTCCAAGAGAAAACGTCAATAAAGAAGAAAC
>NC_041404.2:91870988-92058488 GCF_900747795.2 Erpetoichthys calabaricus
GTTTTGAGTGAATGATGCAACCCTGGATACATCTAGTATGGGGTCATATTGACTCTTTATGTAATTCTTGTGCTTATTTCACAAAGTGCAAAGATGGTGGAAAGGTTTTGACTGAGAAATTCCATCAGCATATGGCAGGTCAAGAATATGGTGTAAGTGGACATGACTGTTTTCACTGCAATGTGCCGTGTTGTTCAGAAAAATCTTTAACACTTTTGGTAACACTTTAGTTTAGGTACTGAAAAAATGCTTCTATTACTCATATACTATTACGTAGCAAAACATGAATAAATGCATTTTTTGGTGATAATCACACTTACAAAGCATTACTAAAGTGTTTATCTGTGCAATGGCCTGCTGAAAAAACATCAATTTGAAATTGTCAATGGTGGGTTAGGTAAGACATCCTTCTTTTGATATTGCAAATCTCAGTGAATCTTTCATATTCGTAAGTAATTTTAACAGCATATAACAGACACTTGATATGCCATGCTGCACAGAGATTAATAACCACTTTACTGGGTAGAAGTTGTTTTTACCTACAAGCCATATAAATTCATTGTGTTTATAATGGCAACTTTTCCATTTGGCTTTTTATAGTTATCAGCCACTACTCACTGTTGAAAAGTATTAGTGATGCAAAAAACATGTTTTTCATGGTGCACTGTATTTTCTGTCTATCAACGTCAGTGCATTGCAACCAAGCAAAGCATTGTTAAACTCAGGGCATCTGTGAGAGCGTACCTCTGTGTCTGCTCACTCTCAGAGGAAAAGAGAAGGCCAATTTTGCAAGTACTATTTAAACTCAGTTGGGTCAGGTCCACTGACAGAGCTGGGAGTACCTCATTTGCATATGCCTTCTCCAAAGAATGTTGTCCAAGCAATGTTGGTTATGCTCACAGAGTTTGATGCCATATTGCCTGTATCAACAGCACCTGCTGAATGAGGTAAAAGGTAATCTAACATATGGGATTTGATACATTTTGTTAAGGCCTACACAATAAAAAGTATAAAGGGAGAAAAAAGAGTCACAAAGGATGAAATACAAAAAAATAAAGTCCAAACTCAGAAATGTATGGGGACAAGAATGACTCTTTGATCTTATGAACTAGGGGGCTCCGCCCCCTGCTTGCTTCGCTCGCCAACCCCAGGTGTTGGGTAACCCGAAATACATTGATGTATGTATGAGATATATTGGAGTGTAAAGGTGTAGATGACGAACAAAGGAAGTAAAGAACCCATAGTATGGCACATTAGAAAGATTTATTGGAATATTTCTTTATACACAACATTTGTAGTAAAGATGGTGTGTTGTCCTTGAATGAGTTTTCCTTGGTATGGAGTATCTGTCCATGGTTTGTCCTTGGGATTTGTTGATTGTCATGGCAAATGCAGGTTTAATGGGAAATTGGCGTTGTTTAAGTGTAAAAGGTAATTCCAGGTCAGAACTTGTAAGGTCAACTCTAGGAATCAAAACAGTATTGTTAGAATGTGATCCTGTAAGTACTTTTGCTTCAATAACATTATCTGTCATGGTGTTGATGACTAAACGTATACTGTTGCATAAACCTTGTTTAGTATTAAGGTTTCTTAATAGCATGACTATTCTCCCGATTTTAAGGTTAAGATTGTGTTGTGGTAATCCGGCTGGATTAATAGTGTTTAAATATTCTAAGGGGAAATTAAGATGCTCATTCTCGTCTTCAGAATCAACATTGTCAGTACTTAGAAAGAGGCGGCTTTCTCCAGGAAGTAACGCAATGACCTGGTTATTTATGCGATCAACGTCAATATTCCTTGGACATAATACAGCCCATTGTGTTAATAGTGGTATCTGGTCTAATGAGATTGCTGTTCCAAACATCTCCGTCACTAAGTCGTCGCAGATAAAGGCTTGAGGGATCTGAATAATATCTGGGTGAAGTCCATATGTATTGGTAAGGTTTCCATCTCCTAGTTGCAATCAGCAATTGGTATATTCTGGATCTGGACATCGCATGTTTTGTACCAAATGTATTGTCTCAAAGTAATGCCAATTGTCTGCGTATTTCAAACTGGACTGAACAATAGCTGAACGCATGGCGTGTGGAACAATAGCTAAGCATTGTCGAAAATCTCCTCCTAATAACAGTACTTTTCCTCCAAATGGAATATTATTATTCATTAACGTTTGGAGAAGTTTATCAATGGTGTTGAGTAAATGACTGGATGCCATTGTACATTCGTCTAAAATCAACAGTTTTGCAAGACGGATTTCTTGTGCATTGTTACTGTTCATTTTCATAGTTGATACTGATGTTTCCATGATTGGGACTGGAAGTTTGAATAAGGAGTGACATGTTGTCCATGCGGGCTCATTTTTGTAGCTCCGTTAGTCGAGCTGTTTGGTTTTGGAGCTGAGACAGTTTTGCTTCCGCGGTTTCAGACGCGCGTTGTAGGCGCCTACGTTTATTGTTTTTATCCATGCAGGCTCATTTTTGTAGCTCCGTTAGTTGAGCTGGATTGTTTTGGAGCCGTGACCGTGACTCCATTAGTTATCCATTGTCTACTGTTAGTAATATGGATAATTGCACTTACTGTTAATACGGAGCGTTTTCTGTGGTTGTACTGTTAATAATGCATCATTGTAATGTGATTCACATATGCTATATGGTTTGGATGTGTGAGGATGCCGTATGTTTAATACGGAGAGTTAGTTTATTCTTATTACCTGGACCATGCTGTGTAGTGTGGACGTTTAGTTCAGAAGCGCGTTGTAGGCGCCTGCGCCATTTGTACTTTCTCGTGCCTTCCGTACTATCTTTGTGGACCTTTGCGGACTCCGTAGTGTCTTCCGTTTGACTCTGGGGTGCAGTGCAGAATCCTCTTTTCTGTGTGGTTGTGTCATTAGTCGTTAGCTATGGGCACGTTGTTGCTTCATGTTTTATTTACGTTAGTTGAGCTCTTTCGTTTTTGAGCCGTGACTCCTTTGTTAGTTGAGCTCTTTTGTTTTTGAGCCGTGACTCCTTCGTTCGCGGTGGATCAGACTTCGCTTGCGGTTTATGAGACGTGCGCTGTAGGCGCCTGCGCACTATGTCTCCTGCGTCCATCGCCGTGTACCTGCGTCTGTGCCTTCCGGTTTACCATTCTCGGTTAGTAATATGGATCTGTTGAGGAAAGGGTTCACTATTAAGAAAGATGAATTTATTGCAATGTATGAAAACAAAATTTGTTTTCATTTTCTTTTTATGTTTACTGTTATTGACTGATTTTAGTACATATAGTATACTGTATAAAAATAAATTTTACATTGTACTTTAGTGTTTGTTGTCATAATAATGTTACCCTTTTATATTTGCGCATTCGTTTAGATGTGTTATATTAGGGAAGTAAAGTATTTGTGCAATAGAGGGGGTGTGGTGTTCTTTCTGATAACATAATCAGCAATCATGGACAAATATTTCTTGCCATTTTGTGAATAATATAAATCCCTGGAAATACATCTGAATGTCCAGTGAAATAAAAAACACAGAAAGAAAGTGGGCACTAATCTGGTACCAGGATTAAAGTGTATTAAATCCTTCCTTGTATTATGCCCTTTGTCCCCTTTCAAGCCTAAAATTAGTATGTAGGTAGTGTCATGCAATCATCTGTTTGGTCTTTGCAAAGTTATTTTTATAAGTAACATTTTCCTTCCAAATGAACTAACTTACAATCTAACTTTTTTTCTAAATTGATTTGTTGATGTATAAAGGAATATTCTAAGAAAGTTAGTGAAACTTTGGAAGGATTTTCATTATTGCAATATTAATCCATTCCACTAGTTATAGAAGGTCCATATTTATTTACTTACTTACCACCTATTTATGTATTTAGTTATTTAAAGAGCTTCTGTAAAAAGCCAGATTTCCCCCTGGGGACAAATAAAGTTCTATCTATCTACATGTACCAACATTTTGTTTAATACTTTCCAATAAATTACAAAAACAATGCAATCCTTTTCCTTTAATTTTCTTCCTTACATTTTCAGTTAAAAAATGTAAGTTTTATTGAAAATGTCAGTTCTAAAAAAAGATAAGTAAGAACCTTATTGTTCTAGATCATGTAATTGAACAGCAAAGTCTTGATCAGGATGCTCAGTTTCCATGCTGTTTTATCTTGTGGGATTACCAGCGAGTCCAGCAAAGTCCATGCCATTTGTAGACTGTGTTGATACAAGTGGAGGCTCTGGTCAAATCTATCAATTCTAGTTGTGTTAATACACGAGTTGATTAGGCCAGCACAAATTAAAACACTCAGTATTGTCACTACCAAAAAGAAAATTTTATTAATAATTATTCAATATAAATTGTACAACCATTTCAAGAAGTATTTACAATTAACAATAATGATGTGTCAGTTGAATTGAAAGAAAGAATGCACAAAGAAGATAAATTTAACAAACAGAATGATCCGGGAATATACCGAAGCTGAAGTATTAAAACTGCAGTATGCCCACTTCTATTTATTATATATAAATTAAACAATGTAATAGTGATAGACATGTTTGCTTGTAACATACAAAAAGGAAATGAAATTGTACAACACAGTTATAAAAATTAAAGAAAAAATACAGATGACATGGATTGGCTAAAAACAGATACTATACACAGACAATTTCAAATATACATAACTTAATCAACAATCTTTAACAATTACAAAATGTCCTTTATTATTTACATCAATTCAATAGTTAAATAAAACTCTACTACACGCAGTCAGTTTCACACTCGGAAATAAAAAAAAAAGGCAAAAGACAAATAAAGCAAGTGACATGTTTATTAGAGGAGGGGTTGAGATGGAATCCCAAGTTTAAATGCCTTAGTGATGCTGTCCTTTTGCTTCCAACTGTTACAATACAAGTACAGAATGTCAAACTCTTCCCTCTCACTTATTAAAAAAAAAAGATTTACTTTCACCAATACTAAAAGTGTATTAATGCATATTTTAAATTTTAATCTTCTCAACTGTTTCTCGAGCTTTAATAAGAGCCGATCACAAAAACAGAAAAACGGAGGACGTTATTCATACAGACACTTTCTGTACTCATTACAGATTCTCTGAAGCCAAGTGAGCTTCTGCCATCAGCACATCCAGAATGATGCAAACTCTATCGATCTTTTCAAAAGTGCCTACAGCTCTTCACAGCACTTCATTCAGGTAGATTTAGAGGCCATCTATCAGCTCCTCATCTTCTGTATAGGTCATCTGGTGACCTTTAAGATCTTCATCATTTTTAAACAATTTGGATGACACTTTTTGAGATACAACAAGAGTTTGGCACTATAAACTCATCATAGTTCCTTGCTGCTAGATAGATTACAATAACAAAGTTTTACTTGTTATCTGAACTAAGTTGCCAGTAAGTGATCATCTGCTCAATGGTCCTATATGATGAACTCCAACAGTTTTTCATGTTGTGTGGAAGCCCTGCTGATCTCTGCATCTACAAAAACCCGAGCCACTTGTTCTCGAGTCAGCTGCCCTACTGCAGCCACACAGCCAGCCTGCTCTCCTACACTGTGGACACACACAAATAAATACATAAAACTGTCATATGTAGTATTTGTCTTGTGCAAGATATCTGGTTTTGGTCTGAACACTTCTGTTTCCTCAGAAAAGTGGACACATTGGAATACAGTTCAAACTGTGAGAATTATTCTGTGGTTCACTACAAAAATCTTGTTAGTGGTTATATCAATAGTATTTTAGAATACATCCATTATTTCAGAGTATTACGAATACACCAATCTGAACGCTACCTAAAGTAACATGCAAGTCACAGAAAAGCTTTGTAGGCACTTTTATTCTAATCATAAAATAACCAATCTAACACTCTCTAGGGGCCTCATGTATAAATGGTGCGTATGCACAAAAATGTTGCATACTCCCGTTTCCACGCTCAAATCGCGATGTATAAAAACTAAACTTGGCATAAAGCCATGCACATTTTCACGCTAGCTCAAACCCTGGCGTATACAAGTTCTCCAATCGGTTTTGCAAACTGGCGGCACCCAGCAATACAGCAGTGCTACTGTTCCTGTGTGGTTTCCCTTTCTTTTTTAGATCCACATCCCTAACACGGCTTTATCATATACACTGAAATTAACCACATATTGTTTATTAGTTTAAGGCATCTGATTGTAATTAACCTGTAACAATATAATTGTCCACGGAACGGCCAAACTATTCCAAATACCATAGCTGCTTTAGCATTGTTACTCTCACTGCACCTTCCTCTTCTCCTTTCAGCTGCTCCCGTTAAGGGTTGCCACAGCGGATCATCTTTTTTCCATATTACTGCCACAGTGGATCATCTTTTTCCATATTACTTTCACTGCACTACTCGGAGTATTTAAATCACTGTATCTGAATGTGAAATCACAGCTCTACAGCAGCTGTTGGGAAGAGAAATATCAATATACAGCATCTAGCACATGCTGCCTCAGCCATGCTGCCTATTTGAACTGCTCTCATGCGACAAACGCTTCAGAGCCTTTCCTGTACTGACCTTGCAGTTCAGAAATAGTTTCATCCCAAGAACTATAAATGCACTCAATCAGTTCATCAAGTGCTCCTTGTAGAAATGTTTGTACTTATTTGTACAATCACCTCACTGTAAACTTGCAATACAGTTATAATATTGCACAACCTGAGCCACTTTATAAAGAGCATATTTACATATGATGACAATATGATTTTTAAGATGAATACAGCAAAATATGTTTATTACATTATACAGATAAAATGTTAACATAATTTAAATAATCTATATTGTTAATAATTAAACATGTGAGGACACGGTGTGCAGCGCTAGCTAGTTTAGGGATTGTTCCTGGCTCGTGCTATATTCTAGCTGGGGCTGGTGCGACACTGGAAGTATACATGGATAGAGCAATTAAACATGTACTATGAAGATATTTCAATGTTCCTTAAAAGTTTTGAATAATCAGCATTCTAAGCTTACAGATGGCTTAACGTCTATTACAGAGCTGATTGTGTGGCGATTGGTTACTTGGAGAAAGAAAAGGATGGACAGGAATTGGAGGTTATTACGTTTGAAAAAGACAGTACTGCTGCAATAAATTATTTCATCGAAGGTCGCACACGGCAGAGCAAGCATCTTGCGGGAGGCAAGAGCAATCTCTGGACAGGGTGCCAGCGCGTGACTATCACTCTGCCACCGTGTTCCCATGTTTAATAGTATCCTTTAACTCCTATCATCATGAAAATGATATCAAGTATACATCAATGTATACATACAATGTGAATTTCCAATTGGGATTAATAAATTATCTATCTATCTATCTATCTATCTATCTATCTATCTATCTATCTATCTATCTATCTATCTATCTATCTATCTATCTATCTATCTATCTATCTATCTATCTATCTATCTATCTAAATATAAGTTACACAGAAATGGTTCCCATTCCACCTCTGTGCTTTGTGTGAATACTATACTATCCCCAAAATAAAAAATTATCATATTACGAATGGCTATGTTAAAAATTGAATACCAAAAAAAAAAACTATTTTAAAATTGGTAAATTTTTTTTTTACTAAAGCTAGCTTATAATGTCATGAACATCTCCAGAAAATGTGGTGTTTAGTTTGCTGAGCTATCAATACTTACAGGTGACATCACATGGTTTCATAGCACTAATGGGCCCTTTTCAATGGTGCTACCAGTAGAAATGCTGCTAAGGCCTTTTTAGCATGTGGGTGGTGAACTGCTAGTTAAAACACTGGTTTATTGTACCAAAACAGTATTATCTTAAAACTACAACAACACACTGGCATTTTTAGATGCCACAACACCTGAACCCCGGCTATACTCTTGCAGCAAAACTAATTGTTGTAATTATTTTGTCACTGTTATGATTATGAGGCAACACTATATGCAGAACAACCTTCCACACTACAATTCCCAGCATTGAACCTTGTCAATCATTGGAGCTAACACTCTTTGCTTGGCACAGAATTACATATGCATACAAATTATGTATATGTGAAGCAAAGGGAAACTTATGATAGTGAAATTACATTCCACAGAATCACAATAGAGTGGTTACACATCAGTCTCTGGCAATTACAAATCATTTACTGATGACTCAATGAACACCCAGGTGATAGGAGCTCTGACTTTTATTTCATTAAACAAGCTGCACTTCTTTGTCTAGGAGCATCAAATGCATCCTGTCCAATTTTTGGAGAAGAACTTGATCTTATTTACTGGTGTGAAAATATTGATATTTTTTGATTAACTTGAAAATTTTGTTTTCACAGATTTAAGGATGAATGAATGAATGTTGGGAGCATGCGCTGATAGCACATTGCCACACTCGCCACATGAGTGGACAAAAATAAAAATATCCATCTGATCTTAATACATCTGTATTTTTGTGTTTCTATGTATTCTCCCTTTCTAACTCCCTGTTTTTGCCTATAATTTGTGTGGCAGGCGGCCGGCGGCCATGCCCAACCGGGATGCCCCTGCACACTTTATTCAGGGGGAGCAGCCCTGGACACTGCAATACCTCCCCTTGGATGCTAGATGGCCGCCCCTCTGGGGTGGAGAAGTGCCTCGGGTTCCTGCAGGGCTCCCTGGGAATTGGAGTTGGGTGCAGCCTTGGGACTCCTGAGCCCGTATGGGCAGCATATTCATCACACCCGGAAGTGCAGCCGGAACTTGGTGATCAAGCATCTAGAGCACTTCCGGGTGATCTATAAAAGGAGCCAGCCACCACCACTCAGTGGCCAGAGTTGGGTGGAGGAGGACAAGGTTGCCTGGGAGGAGTGGTGGTGCCAGTGAGAGAAGAAGAGTGCTTGGTGTGCTTTATTTGGGACTGTGTTGTGTCTGTGAGTACGAGGAAGGCGTAGCCCACAGACAAAGAAAATAAAAAGTATTTCTTTTATTTTACACGTGCCTCCTGTGTCCAATCTGTGTCAGGTTGGGCGCTATATAGCATCTTCTTACTCTTGAAATTGCAAATTTAAAGACAAAAGCAAGGAATTCTTTCTAGTAAAGATGGGGGTTAATGCATATTGTAGATAACAAAAAAATAATTTACTTTTGTGAGATAGCATTGAGCCATGTTCAACAGTGAGTCTAATAGAGCATTCCCATGTTGGTGGTAAAACACTGCTTTGAGGTAAAGGTACAGAATCACATAGACAGTACACACAGTGTAAATTTTGCTATGGTGACTTGGTGAGATTTTGGAAAAATGAGCTGTAAAAAGTTTGTTAATAGGCAGGCTTTGTTGTTGGTTGTAATAAGCTAGCCATTGGTGATTCAACAAATAAAAAATGTTTGCCCTATGTATTAAGTTCAGTAGCAATCCTTTTCCATGGCTCATTCCTTTTGGTCAAGTTACTAAAACCTTTAAACTGTTTGAATAGCATAAGGAGTATATGAGTGTTTCTATAGAAACAAAGAGCTGTCTGAGCTGCATCATACTATTTAGAAAAATCTACAACTATTTTGTCTCTTTTTAGCAGAACATTGAAAAACCACTACCATGTGAACACGGCACCATTGTTTTCTTCTGACTGTGATTACTTTGTGCAGGTATAGGTACATATATCTATTGGTCAAAAGATCTCTACTTCAGTTCAACTTTAACAATGCTATAAAAAATGCTAGTCCAGTGGCTGAAGTTTATACCTTTAAGAACTTGTTATTAATTTAAAGAACAACTCCTGTAACAAAAAATTATATCCTCTAGACATCTCTCTATACACTGTCTGGTGCCAATTGGATTATTAGGTCAGGTTGGGGAGCATGCACTGGTACAGCACATTGCCACACCCACCACACGATGAAATAGCATTACAACCTGGTTGGTGGCCCTCCCAGGAAGACGTGTGTTCCAGTCCCACCCTCCAGAAATGACCATCTATCTGCCTCAGCCAGGTGTTACATGGACGCCCCCTTGGCCTGGTTCAGCTGCTCAGGTCCTCAACAGTGAGGATTCTGCTGTAACTGACGCTCCCTCACAATGCAGGTAATGTGCCTCATGCAGCTGTCTTTCCAGTGGTTGGACTAACCAATCTCTCTCATTCTTTCCTAGGGCATGAAGCGGACAATGGCCAACAGTGAGATGAATCGCATTGCCGTCGTCGTAGAATAACTCCAGGCACTCCACAAGCAGATTCAGAAACTCCTGTCCAGACGAAGGTACCTTAGGGATTTGAAGGCTCGGCTGCTGGATAAACCATCCTCGCCACCTGAAATCGATGTAACATCAACCCTGCGTTGTGCCGCTCACTTCCAAGGACAAGTAAGCTTCACTCCCGCACCTCGTAGGAGTAACGATGACACTGATGAAGACCTCGGTGTGTTTCAGCTATGCAGGCAGGGGTTCAAGGCTAGAACACCTCCATCAACACAGGCGACCATCTCGTCCCAGAACCAGTTTGACGCTCTCTGCGTCCCCAGTTTGCCTTCAGCCCCGGGTGATATAATCGTAGTATGTGATTCGATTGTAAAAAACCTCAATATCGCATGCCCTAATCAGAAATCTTTTGTTTCTTGTTTTCCCAGTGCTCGTGTCCGAGTTGTGATGAGATTTGCGCCGACAATCTACGAGAAGCACAAGAACAGGGCAGTGGGATCCATTGTATTACACACTGGTGTAAACAACATAAGGCACCGACAGTCGGAGATTCTCAAGGCTGACTTCGCAGCACTAATTAAAGACACGAAGGAGAGGACCCCATTGGCAAGGATCTTCATTTCGGGTCCACTATCTCTCGTTAGACAATCAAATGAATACTACAGTCGTCTGCTGGGATTAAACAACTGGCTGAAAGGCTTCTGCGAGAATCAAGACATCGGGTTCATCGACAACTGGGACCTCTTCTGGGAAAGGCTGCATTTCTTCAAGTGGGATGGCCTGTATCCGAATAGATTCGGTGCCCAGGTCCTCTCCGAAAACATCACTAAGGTAATTTGTCTGTCTTGACTATCAATTTCTACTCTTAACCCCTTCCGTAATGCTATTTCTTTGCTAGGACATGATAATTTCTTAACAAAGTCTTCCGTAAAAGTGCACAACATTAATACTCTAATAACCAATCTCAATGCACGTAGAAAATCTAGGCAGTGCAGCATAAACACCAATAATTAATTACAATTACTACTTTAGATGAACAATGTATTAAAACTATAAAAACAGATTATATATTAAATAAAAAATACACACAGAGCGGCGCTAACAAAAATAACTTAGTTTCTGTTCCAAATACCAATAACACACATAGAATTCAGCTCTGCCCCTCCAAAACATTAAATATGGCACTATTAAATGTTAGAGCTTTAACTAACAAGACTTTTTTTATCAATGATCTTATTAGTGATATAAAAATTGATTTTATTGCACTAAGTGAAACGTGGCTTAGCTCAGATGGTGCGGCTGTTCTAATCGAATCTGCGCCTCTGGTTTACAGTTTTACTCGTGCGGATCGCAAAGGAAAAAGAAGCGGCGGCTTGGTAAACATTTACTCAAGCCGGTTAAAGTGTAAAGATCAAAGTCAAAAGTCAAAGTCAAAGTGAACTTTATTGTGATCTCAGCCATATACAAGTATACAGATAGACGAAATTGCGAAGCTGAGGGTCCACAGTGTAACAACATGACGTGCAAATAATAAATTAAAAATAGAATTAAAATTTAAATTTAAAATTAAAACACAAACAAGACAAGACCTTGTGCAAAGACAAGACAAAGAAGTAGCAGCAATATTAATGTGTAAGATATGTAATATAATAAATAAATAATAAATAATAGATACAGATAATACAGAAATTATCAGTGTATGATAATAGTTGTTTAAAAGGTGTGTAAACAATGACAGGTCAGAATGTTTCACAGCAGAAGGATAACAAGAGTGTCAAAATACTTAAAGGTCAGTATGAGATTTTCAATTCTTTTCTACCTGCACACTCATCTTTGCAGGACAGTGGCTCACAATGTTTGACTTGTATTTCGGAATGGATGAATAGTAACTTTCTCAAGCTAAATAAAGAGAAAACTGAAATCTTAGTGATTGGCAATAATGGATACAATGAGGCTATTAGAAATAAACTGGATATATTAGGATTAAAAGTCAAGATGGAGGTAAAACGCTTAGGGATAACTGTTGACTGTAATCTGAATTTTTAATCACATATTAATCAGATCACTAGGACAGCATTTTTTCACTTAAGAAACATAGCAAAAGTTAGACCTCTTATATCATTGAAAGATGCTGAGAAATTAGTTCACGCATTTGTTTTCAGTCGACTAGATTACTGTAATGCAGTCCTCTCAGGAATACCTCAAAAAAGACAAAAATCGTTTGCAACTAGTGCAGAATGCAGCTGCTAGAATCCTAACAAGGAAAAGAAAATCCGAGCACATTTCTCCAGTTTTGATGTCACTACACTGGTTACCTGTGTAATTCAGGATTGACTTTAAAATTCTGCTTATGGTTTATAAAGCCTTAAATAATCTCGCCCCATATTATATATCGGAATGTCTGACATTTTATATTCCAAATCGTAATCTCAGATCCTCAAATGAGTGTCTCCTTAGAATTCCGAGAGCAAAACTTCAAAGAAGTGGTGAGGCAGCCTTCTGCTGTTATGCACCTAAAATCTTGAATAGCCTGCCAATAGGAATTCGCCAGGCTAATACAGTGAAGCACTTTAAAAAACTGCTGAAAACACATTATTTTAACATGGCCTTCTCATAATTTCACTGTAATTTAATCCTGATACTCTGTATATCCAATTCATTATAATAACTATCCATGGTAGCTCTAAAATCTGTAGTAACCCCTATTCTCTCTTCTGTTTCTTTTTCCGGTGTCCTTTTGGTGGTGGCGCGCCACCACCACCTAATTAAAGCACCATGATGTTCCAACCGTGAAGAATTAAAAGCCAGAAGTCTGCATGTCCATCATCATCAATTCCTTCCGTGAGAACCCTAAATACAAAGAGGACTATTTCATTTATGTTAGGTAGAATGCCCAGAGGGGACTGGGCGGTCTCGTGGCCTGGAACCCCTGCAGATTTTATTTTTTTCTCCAGCCGTCTGGAGTTTCTTTTTGTTTTTTCTGTCCACCCTGGCCATCGGACCTTACTCTTTTTTTTATGTTAACTAATGTTGTCTTATTTTAATTTCTTATGTTGTTATATTTTTTTTCTTTTTTATTTACTGTTCTTCATTATGTAAAGCACTTTGAGCTACTTTTTTGTATGAAAATGTGCTATACAAATAAATGTTATTATTATTATTATTATGTATTGTGACAGATAGTGGCTTTGTCCACCTCTTGAACCCTCAGGTACCACTCTGAACACCAGGTAAAAGTATAAATATTATTTATTTTATAATTATACTGTGCACCAAGCACCCTCCACTCCACACTCATATAAATCACAATTCTCTCACAATATTCCAATCCTCCTCGCCCAGACACTTTACCACCCTACCTCCCAGCTCAGCTCAGTGTACTGGGCTTCCCAGAGTCCTTTTATACACCCTGACCCGAAGGTGTTCCCATTCAACAGTCCACAGTTCCTTTTCCCTTCCGGGTCAGGGTAAACAGTCCTTTTCTTCAACCCGGGAGCACGTCGTTTCTTCCTGTCACGTGACCGTGTCGTACTCCCGGGTTATAGGGCACATGCGAGCCTACGAGCCCCCCTACAGCGACGCCTGGTGGCCCCCAAGGTATCCAGCAGGGCTGTGTATAAAAAATACATAGTCCATGAGGCCCTGCTGGAACTTGGGGCATATCCACGCTGCTGGGAGAGCTCCTCCTGGCGGCCTGGGGGTGAGGGCCGGAGAAAGAAGCCGGCAATCCACCACAGTATAAAAGTTCTGTTTTTAGAGGTGGTTGAGGCCATGTGGAAGGTCCCAGGGGGCAGCCTGGTTTTAAGGAGTCTAACAGCTTGGGGGTAAAAACTCTCCTGTAGCCTGGCAGATCTGGCTTTGATGCTGCAGTATCTTCTCTTGGATGGCAGAAGTGTGAAAAGTCCATGTGAGGGGTGTAAGGGGTACTGCACAATGCTGCAGGCCTTGCGGACACTGCGTTTGTAAAATATGTCCTGTAGTGAAGGGAGAGGCGCCCCAATAATGTTCTCTGCTGTCTTCACTATCCTTTGCAGGCGCTTGCGGTCGGATATGTTGCAGTTGCCATACCAGGCCGTGATGCAGCTGGTCAGAACACTCTCAATGGTGCCTCTGTAGAACATGGTGAGGATGGAAGGGGGAAGACTTGCTCGCTTCAGTCACCTCAGGAAGTGTAGTCTCTGCTGGGCTTTCTTGATTAGTGATGAGGTGTTATGTGTCCACATAAGTTCCTCAGTTATGTGCACACCGAGGAACTTGGTACTCCTAACAGTCTCCACATCAGTTTTGGTAAATTCAAGTCCTTTGAGTATCTCGCCGTTGTTATTCATGGAGATTCTCATGTTCTAGTATTATCTGTGTATAGACCTCCTAAATTTAATGCGTCTTTCTTTGAGGAATTCTCAGACTTAATGTCAATTTTAATTATGAACTATGACACACTCTTAATAGTCGGTGACTATAACTTTCATATCGATAATCAGTGTGACCAAAAAGTAAAAGAATTCATGAACCTCTTGGACTCTTTTGATTTCAGACAGCTCGTTAATGAGCCTACACATAAAGCAGGTCATACGTTAGACTTAGTAATTACCAAAGGACTAAAAGTAGATGTAAAGCAGGTCATTGATACTGGTCTATCAGACCATTTTCTTCTACTATTTAATGTAGAAATAATGATAGAAAACATTCATGAGAAGCATATTGTTAAAAAACGCTTCTTTGACTCATCAGCAGCTTTAAAACTTACAAACATTCTAAGCAATCAGTCCGTTTATAGTGCCAACTATAATAGCGAGGATAATGTAAATAGTAAGGTGGAAAGGTTTAACACTAAAGTGAGAGCTGCTGTTGACATAGTTGCAAATGAAAAGACAGTTAAAAAATCTTCTAGCATTGTTATACCATGGAAGACCCAAAGAGTGTCTGATTTAAAGAGAACATGTCGTAGAGCTGAGCGTAAATGGAGGAAAACTAAACTAACTATCCACTATGAAATATTGAAGGTTAAAATAACAGAATACAGTAACACAGTCCATCTTGAGAGGCGCTGCTATTTCGCTAAGATTATAAATAACAATGCTAGTAATCCCAGAGTCTTATTTTCTAAGATTGATCATCTGCTAAACCCAGGTAATACAAAGGAATGCCTCCATAATACTTCCAGTAAAACCTGTGAGGCTATTGCTGTATTTTTCAATCAAAAAATTAATGATATTAGAAATAACATAGTATATCTCCCCAACACTGCGGATCCTCCTAAGCCCCAATATTCCATTATAAACAAATTAAATTCTTTCACCAGGATAGATTTACCTGATTTACATAAAATAATTTCTCAACTGAAACCCTCCACCTGCGTCCTTGACCCAATACCAATAAGTTTTTTCAAAGAAGTATCGGGCGTGCTAATTGATAATATTCTTGACATAGTAAATTTGTCATTAGATACGGGGGTCTTCCCAGACTGTCTTAAGACTACTGTAGTTAAACCCCTACTCAAGAAAAATAATCTTGACCCCTCTGCTTTTGAAAATTTTAGACCCATCTCTAACCTGCCCTTCTTAAGTAAAGTTCTAGAGAAGGCAGTCATTATGCAGTTAAATGAGCACCTCAATAAACATGCTATTCTTGATAAATTTCAGTCAGGTTTTAGAACAAATCACAGAACAGAAACTGCACTCGTTAAAGTAGTAAATGACTTGTGGGTAAATGCAGACAAGAGGCCATTTATCTGTTCTCATCCTCCTAGATCCGAGTGCTGCATTTGACACCATTGATCACAATATTCTTAGAAATCGCCTTAGTCAATGGGTGGGCCTCTCTGGCAGTGTCTTAAATTGGTTTGAATCCTACCTGGCAGGGAGAAAATTCTTTGTTAGTTGTGGTAATTACAATTCAAAGACACAGGATATCCTATATGGTGTTCCACAAGGCTTTATCCTGGGTCCGCTGCTCTTCTCAATCTACTTGCTTCTGTTAGGTCAGATTATCTCAGGGCACAACATGAGCTACCACAGCCATGCTGATGACACACAGCTGTATTTATCAATTGCACCTGATGACCCCGATTTTCTCTTGATTCACTAACACAATGTCTTACTTGTATTTCTGAATGGATGAATAGTAATTTTCTCAAGTTAAATAAAGAGAAAACTGAAATTTTAGTGCTTGTCAATAATGGATACAATGAGGTTATCAGAAATAAACTCGATGCATTAGGATTAAAAGTCAAGACGGAGGTAACAAACTTGACTGTAACCTGAATTTTAAATCGCATATTCATCAGACCACTAGGACAGCATTTTTTCACTTAAGAAATATAGCAAAAGTTAGACCTCTTATATCATTGAAAGATACTGAGAAATTAGTTCACGCTTTTGTTTTCAGTGGACTAGATTACTGTAACGTACTTCTCTCAGGACTACCCAAAAAACACAAAAAATGGTTTGCAACTAGTGCAAAATGCAGCTGCTAGAATCCTAACTAGGAAAAGAAAATCCGAGCACATTTCTCCAGTTTTGATGTCACTACACTGGTTACCTGTGTCATTCAGAATTGACTTTAAAATTCTGCTTATGGTTTATAAAGCCTTAAATAATCTCGCTCCATCTTATATATCGGAATGTCTGACACCCTATATTCCAAATCGTAACCTTAGATCCTCAAATGAGTGTCTCCTTAGAATTCCAAGAGCAAAACTTAAAAGAAGTGGTGAGGAGGCCTTCTGCTGTTATGCACCTAAAATTTGGAATAGCCTGCCAATAGGAATTCGCCAGGCTAATACAGTGGAGCACTTTAAAAACTGTTGAAAACACATTATTTTAACATGGCCTTCTCATAACTTCACTTTAATTTAATCCTGATACTCTGTATATTCAATTCATTATGATAACTATTTATGGTGGCTCTAAAATCCGTACTAACCCCTACTCTCTCTTCTGTTTCTTTTTCTGGTTTCTTTGTGGTGGCGGCCAGTGCCACCACTATCTACTCAAAGCATCATGATGTTCCAACATTGATGGATTAAAAGCCAGAAGTCTGCATGACCATCATCATCAAGTCCTTCCATGAGAACCCTAAATACAAAGAGGACTGTTTCATTTATGTGAGGTAGAATGCCCGGAGGGGACTGGGCGGTCTCATGGTCTGGAACCCCTGCAGATTTTATTTTTTTCTCCAGCTGTCTGGAGTTTTTTTTCTGTTTTTTCTGTCCTCCCTGGCCATCGGACCTTACTCTTATTCTATGTTAATTAATGTTGTCTTATTTTAATTCTTACTTTGTCTTTTATTTTTCTTTTCGTCATTATGTAAAGCACTTTGAGCTACATTTTTTGTATGAAAATGTGCTATGTAAATAAATGTTGTTGTTGGGACTCCTATGAGCAACCACTCATTTGACACAACGTCAAACCAGCGGTACCCAAGGATTCTCTGAAGAGAGACTGTATCAAAGGAGTTCAGTATTTGTCTCGGGTCACTAGATAGTGCCCATGTCTCGCAACCATAAAATAAAACAGGAAGTACCAGGACTCTAAAGACTTGGATCTTTATTCTTTTGCAGAGATATTGGGAGCACCACACACCCCTTTCCAGCAACCTCATGCGTCCCCCATACTCTCTGTCCGTCTGCTGAATTCATAGGATTAAGTCATCGATACAAAAAATGTTTATTATACAGTGTCACTCAACAGAAGGAAACAGAAAGCATGAAAGCAAACAAAAAAGCCTCTACTGTTTCTCAGAGCTTGCCTGACCAACATTTCTATGTTGTTAGGAAGTCAAATACAAGACTACAACATGGAAATGACATACATTTAATTGAAAAATAAAACATGAAAATAAAGATTTGCAACCAAATGACTGTCCATGTCTCTTGAATCCTTGTACAGTATATGCCAGTTATGCAAAAATCTTTGAATAGGATCAAGCCTTCAGTAAATTAGGGATGGGGCCAGGCATTTTAAGGGTATTTTGCGTTCTTCTTTAGGGCCATTAAAACAAATCAAAAACAAAGAGTTTTTGATGCAGAGAAAAAAAAGGAGAAAGAGAGAAACATTGAAAACTATATAGCCATTGTGTAAATGTTCAATATCACAGATAAAGTTTATCACAGTAATACGTTTGTATTTGAAAAGGAGAATAAAGCTAAACAGAAGAAAAGCAGAGAAAAATGATTTAAAGGCAATGTTCTTACCCAGGATTGTAACTGTACAAGAATATGCAAGTTACACCAGAATATAAAAGTTAAACTCTCAACATGAATGAAATGCATGACTTGTTTTCTTTAAAATCTCTCTCCCAGCATCCTTTGCGCACATCTGTTCATTTGTGTATGGAAGTTTTCTTCTACAGTTACAAAGAACATTGCCTTTAAATTGTTGTTCTGCTTTTCTTTATCTTTTTCTTGTGACATTCCTTTGCTCTTGCATTAATTAATCTATCAGTTGTTGTTCATTTTCCTTTTTTTCAGTTCTGTAGTTAGACCTGTCACTGAAAGAACACATTTCATTTGACATTATCTGGTTTTCAATAACATAAGTGAGCTCTACCAATTATCTCTGGCTTATGATAAAACTTTTTTTTTTAAATTATTTATTTAATCATTTTTCCCATTTAATTTATTTTCCATTTACTTTCCCAATAACAAATCTATTACTGTGAAAATCTTTTTGCTCGCTTTGCTCGCCAACCCCGTTGCGTCTCTGCCGCTCGCATATGTGGATTTCACTTTCCTGTGAGACGAGACTTTGTGCCATGAGATGTAACCTCGCCTGGGGCCGGAAATAAAAGCCAAAGAGTAGATGACAAAGTAGAACGTTGTAAAGAATTCAAAAACCTTGGCGCGATACACATGCAGAGCAGGTTAGAGGTAATGAAAGTACTAAAATTCAAAAGTTCCAAAAAAATGATAGTAAAGGTCCCATTAGTGCAAACAAATGGAAATTATTACTCGGTGAAATAACGGAACAGTGAAAAGAGATTGAATATATTGTTCAAATTTAAACTTTAAGTCAGAGACTTTTAGATCGTCTAATTCATGTTACCATCAGAGAAAAGTTTTGTGTTTCCTCCCAATGAAGAGGCGTATTCGCGAGAATTAAAAGATTTGTTGTTTGGTGAAAGTGAAATCCACATACGCGAGCAGGAGCAACGCAAAGTGGCTGGTGTGTAGCGTAGGCAGGGGGGTTGGTGAGTGAAGCCCCCTAGTTTTTATATAATAAGAGAGATATTGAATATGTACACAACAAGTATTTCATTTTCACTACTTTTCTCTCTTATTTTTTCTGTATCATATGCGGTCATTCCATTTTCTTAGAGGTTTGTTTAAATGGCCTCAAGGAAGAGGATGTTATGCCCTTGGAATGTGTTGACCCCTTCTCTGATGTACTGAAGAACTGATGCTGTTTAAAGATTTCTGTACAATTTGCATACACAGGGATTCAAAATCCAGGGACATTCTCACTTCACTCAACCTTTGTTAAACTTGGAAAGAATTTTACTGTCACTTGTAACTTTATATGAACTGTCTTTTACTTCTCTGTCTTAATTTTTTACATTTTATTTTTCTGTTAAATATATATATATATATATATATATATATATATATATATATATATATATATATATATATATATTCATTGCATTCGTAGTCTGTGTCACAATCTGATTGTGGTTGGCCAGCAATCTGCTAACATCCGCCACGGTGCCCTCAGTTTGTGAGGAGCAGATCATAGAATGGTTGAAATAGTTTACTGTCAAATAAATGCAAAGAGTACGCGACACGTGTTTCACCCTCGTTATGGGCTCATCAGGTGTACACACTCCACTGCACTCCCTCTCGGGAATTGAACCTCGGACGTCAGCGCCAGAGGCGATGCCCCTAACGTTGCGCCACGGCGTGTGGTTCGTTTATTTGACAGTATGTAGATCGGGGTAATTACATTCATTGCATTCGTAGTCTGTGTCACAATCTGATTGTATGGGTGGTTACCTTCCAGGTAACGCTTGTGGTTGGCCAGCAATCTGCTAACATCCGCCACGGTGCCCTCAGTTTGTGAGGAGCAGATCATAGAATGGTTGAAATAGTTTACTGTCAAATAAATGCAAAGAGTACGCGATATATATATATATATATATATATATATATATATATATATATATATATATATATATATATATATATATATGGAAGAGAAGGTCTGTGATACGGTTTGCATATTTGCTATTGGAGATCCACGAAGGGAGAAAAAAACGAATCATGTATCATAAAATAGTTTTATTCCTGAGCTTTCAACCCCTATCAGGGGTCTTCATCAGAAGATAATGCTTAGACTTACAAGAATCAAAGGCAATATATAGCAACACATTCAGTGGGGGTGGGGAGGGGTGGGTGGGTTAAGGTTTACTACGTCAGTATGATCAAGGGGGGGGGGTTAGTCAGCCCCCCCAACCCCCCCCCCCCAACTGAATGTGTTGCTATATATTGCCTTTGATTCTTGTAAGTCTAAGCATTATCCTCTGATGAAGACCCCTGATAGGGGTTGAAAGCTCAGGAATAAAAAACTATTTTATGATACGTGATTCTTTTTTCTCCCTTCATGGATCTCCAACAGCAAATATATATATATATATATATATATATATATATATATATATAAATCACATTCATGTTGTGTTCATTTCTTTCACTACCCAGCAAATTTACCTGTTTCTAGTTATATATGTGTTGCCATTTCTACTTATATGTATTTGAAGATATTTAATATTTGTACTTTTTAAATTAGTACAATATTTCATTTATTCTATTTGCTTTTACTATGTTTACTTATTTCAATAAAGTCAGAAACGGGCCAGAAACATTAAAATGTGTAAAGAAAAGGAACCACCAAAAATTTAGAAACATTTTTATTACAAAGAGAAATTCAAACTTTTATTATAAAGATTATAATCAATTGTTAATACTGTGGATTGTATATACATTTTATACTGATCTTAAGTCATTTATGTCATAAATATTCCTTTTTAACCAGCCAGATTTACACAAAGGTTATCCTCTCGAATACAGCAGTAAATTTGCACCTGTCTTAATCCCTCTTCTGCCTCTCTTCTAGCCTAGTGTTTCTGTCTACACAAACATCTTGCTCTCTGCCTTGCCTTCCTGAAAGTATTCCAGTTCAGTCACACTTTGTGACAGGCCAACCAATATGTTTACTCCCAAAAGTGGGTCAATTCAAGGTGTGAGTAATGGGACCATGTTATTTTAACCTCGACCCTGATAACAGTAAAGCAAACTCCTTTATTTCAAGGAGGCTTTGACTGTGAAAATGCTTGGTCCAGGAGCACACTTGCAATCTATTAGGGCCGTTCTCTCTTCTTTTCTCAGATCTGTATCATGAACCCACTTTTAATTTTAAAGCTACCCCGACTTTCCTTCAGAGTGCTTCATTAACAGTGGTTGCTACCATCCTAAGCAACATGCTTAAGATTATGCTTAGCTTGTGTAATTCACAAGTGAGGCCTCACCTGGGGTACTGTGTATAGTTCTCATCTCCATATTACAAAAAACACATGGCAGCACTAGAGAATGTCCAGAAAAGAGCAAATAGACTCATTCTAGGACTACATGGTCTGAGCTATGAGAAGAGATTTAAGAAGCTGAACCTTTTCAATTTAGACAAATGGAGATTAAGAGGTGATATGATGAAAGTGTTTAAAATTATGAAGGGAATTAGTACAGTGGCTCCCTAGAACATGGGGACACGGTTGGAAATTTCTTAAGGGCAGATTTCACACAAGTGTTAGAAAGTTGTTCTTAACACAAAGAACCATAAACACATGGAATAAATTATTTAGTAGTGTCATGGAGAGCAGGGCTTTAGGAACCTTCAAATCTTGATTTGATGTTATTTTGGACAATCTAGGTGAATAGGATGAACTTGTTTTTTATCACAAAGTTCTAATGTTCATTTCCTTCCAGTTTATATTTTTTATGGCACAGTTTGTGATGCTGATAAATGTCAGCCATTTGCACCCATTCCTTCTACAGCCTGCACTTTTGAGTTTGCCAGCAGCTAAACTCTCTTAATAATCAACGCTAGGAAGGCAGTGCCCCGTGACCCTGTGTTCGGATTCAGCGGGTTGGAAAATGGATGGATGGATGGAAGGCAGTGTGTGTGTGGTCTTCACTTTTTGTTCCTTTGATGAACTTTATATGGTTTGTAAAATCATCATCTCTGTAGGGGCTATATGAGGAAAGCCTTCTCTTTTTAAATATTTCTGGCATGCTTAAGCCCTTCAGGTCATACAGTTCCAATAATACAAACCCTACTGGCTATTTTGAAACTGTTTCCATTATGTTACAATAAAGAGGAAATTACTTGAATGCTTTTTAATATGCCTTTATCAACCCTTATTTGCCAAGGTTTAAGGGAAAAGAGAAAGTTCTTAAATTAAAACTACAGACCACGTGAAGTCCAAAGGAGCCTAGCACATCTTTTTTTTTATGCCTGGCTCTTAAAATATTCAAACAGAAGATAAATGTCTGATGCTTAAAGATCCGATTCTATAGTAGAAGACTACAAGGATGCTAACCTCAAAGAAAATGTTTCTGATGTTACCTATCTTTACATCTACATCCTAAAGTAGCCTGATAAAAAGTGATCTACCCAGTCAAAACTATTTTAATGTACTACAGACCATGTAATTTAATACCCAATATTAATTCTTTAGCCAGATATATTTAAGTTTCTAAGAGATGCATTTGCTCTTGTGCTAAAGGAGAAACTTGCCACTGACTGCTAACCACCGGAGTTTAAGCCTTCCAACAAAAATAACTGTACAATAAAGCAAGTGCAGAGAAGGGACTCACCCTTTGGTACTACCCTTTTCCAACAGTATTATTCTCAGCCATGGTTGGCAGATGCTGGTATGGCAGTTTCTTGCTAACGAGCGAGAGTCTTGACCCACCAGAAAATCCTTACCCCAACTTGAATGCTGACTGCACATTTAGTACCCAATAAATCAATGGCTATATGTGGGTTCCTTGGGCAGGGATGGAACTTATGATGCAGGTATGACAGAAATTACCTTGGTGTTTTCTCCCTCAGTTTTGGCATGAAATTCAACTTGTCTCTGTTTTTCACCAAAAATGCAATTCACTTCAGGTGACTACCCACAATATAGCTGCCAACATCAGTTACATGCAGGGTAGCAGTAACTGTAGTCATGAAGGCAAAGATATACAGCCATGGCAGCTGTGAAATTTATTGCAGATTGAGCCCAGTAAATCACCACATTCATAGGTCTGATAAACTATGAAAACTGTGAGTTGAGATAGAGGACAAACATAATTGGGTGACTATGAATGAGGCTCAATTTTGTCCAAACTCTACTAAAGAGATCATAGTAGACATTAAAAATAACACAAAAAGAGTGTTAATATTAAATCAGATGAAACAAAAACATGATGAGATATCAGTGGCCAATGGCATAGTAAGCAGAATATTCCCCCTTCTGAATTTTTACTAGTACATTGCACAACCCCTGGAGCCTGATTAAACTCATTTGCGTTTTCAGGAAAGATCATGTATAAATGAAGGGCTACCTCAAAACAGGAATCTCTATGATATTATCT
Source organism: Erpetoichthys calabaricus (assembly GCF_900747795.2). Taxonomy (NCBI): domain Eukaryota; kingdom Metazoa; phylum Chordata; class Cladistia; order Polypteriformes; family Polypteridae; genus Erpetoichthys; species Erpetoichthys calabaricus. The sequence goes on from NC_041404.2 coordinate 91,894,764, forward strand.
CCTTGATACTTCTGTCCAAACTACTAGTACTTCTTAGATCATATTCAAAAGAGATAAATATATTCAAGGACTGTTTAATTGTCCTACCAGGCTGTATCCCACTACTTTAGGGAAAAAAAGATAAGATAATTGATGTTAAATGGAAAGGAGGTAAAATAGCATAAGAAAGTACCATTCAATTGTTAGGGGTTACTGGAAATTTTGTTTAAGAAGTTTGGAGTAAGCTTGTGCCAGTCTTCTTATTATTTATCTGCATCTCTCATCCATTTGTCTTGGCCAAGGTCTTTATATCCCAGAGCCTAAAAAGAGAGATCCCATGAACAAAGGGGAAATGGTAAGGTTTCACTGGAATTGCCTTCACATATAGCTTAAGAGAGAGAATAAATTAAAATACACATTTAAATGAACTCTAAACCCTGTTAATAAAAGCAACTGCCTCCAGCAATTATTACCAGCTATCTCTCATGCATCTTATATACTAGTTTCCAAAACAAATAACATTTGATCCCCCTATCATAATGTTAACAGTGACATTTCCAAAATCAAACACAATACAGTTAAATTGTGCAGTATATAGAATGTGTACATTTTATGAATATATAATGCATTAAATACACTTGTGCAACTGAAACATTTCTTTGGTGTCTTCCCTAGAGGTATGAACACATGCATGTTAGAACAAGTAGTAGGCAATGCAAACTGTTAAGTCAGTCTCAATTATCTTACTTGGGGTCATCCCCAGTTTATAGGACACAAATAGGTTGTAAATCCTGTGAACTATATGCTAATCCCAATGTTGTATAAGAGAGAGTATAATGCTCAAATTGACCATTTGGGTCATCTCAAGCAAAAGACAGGGCCAGATATACTCTAACAAGCTTTTAAAGGGGGCAGTCACTGCCAATACATTGAGCTCAGAAATGGTAGATGAGCTGGTTTGAAAGCTTATCATGAGGCATGGAATAAATTGGAAGGGAATATGTGGGAGAGGAGTTAAGGTGGGGTGTGGTTTTAGTTACACTTAAACTGAAGACAGCTTGGTCACATTTAATAGTTTGTTGCTGCAGCATGCAAAGTTAAATACCTGGACAATTGTAGATAAAAATGGTTCTTCTTTGCTAAATGGAGTGTTGCCTCAAGATGATTTGCTTGTGTTACCTGGTTGCAGCAACTCCTGGGGTAGAAACAACCAGCCTGGCAAAGTACCTGCACTAAAAGCAAGCACAGATGGATTGTAATATAGCTTCTTTTAAGTGATGAACCATGGAGGTCCGTAGCACATGTCATCTTCTGTTTGGTTCAGATTGAAGAGTCTACTCAAAAGGCTTGGCTAAAATGGCCTCCTTGGACTCATTTTCTCCTACACGTGGTGAAACTTGTTTGCTTTGCTGCTGAGCTAGCAGATTCCCCAAGTTTATTGAAAATGATTGTTGTTGAAGGAAAGTGGCCACTGGAACAGCCGGCAAAGGTTGCCTTTGAATTTGAAAAGCAAATGGATTCACCACAGCCATTTGTCCTGGTTGGAAACTATTGTCTTCATATTGAGGAGAGGGGTAAATAGTCTGATCTTGCACAGTATTATCCTGCTGAATTGGGACTAGTAGTTCCTCATCTGCCAGAAGAGGTGCATCTTGAACCTGGGGTATAGTTGTTCCAGTGTGTAATTGATTTGCTGTGTTAGCTGATGACATTTCTTCTGGGGATGGCAGATCTGTAATTGGAACATTAATTGGAACAGCTCCAGCCTGATAGGGGACAGTGTTTGTGCTAGTTGGCCCTGGAACAGAGACATTCACTGGAGAAGTAGCCTCAGTGATGGGTTCAGTACTCAGAGTAGGTTGTGCTTGACCTGCATCATTTTCTTGTTGAGAATTTGTTCCTGGTTGAAGCGGAAGGTTCTCTGGAGCTTGGACATTGCTTGGGTTTGGTTGTTTTTGAGCTAACACAGGAAGTGCAGTATTAACCTCTGCAGCAGGAGTTGTGGCTTGTGTTGTTTGTGATGGAGTCTTCTCTGGGGTAGTTTCCATTGGAGCTTGTGATGTCACTGGATTATTTTGTAAAGTAGAAGCTAAAAGCAGACCAGATGAGCTAGCCAATGGCTGACTTAAGTAAATACTGGATTTAGGCTTCCGTTGAAGGGCACTGGCTACATTTAAAAATGAAGCAAAATTGGGTGCCTTCTGGAGGGGCACTGAAGCAGCAACAGGCAGAACTGGGATTGGGAAAGGTTGCTTCTGAATAAGGAGGTTAGGAGGGGCTACCAGGTTATAAGTAGAGATTGCATTGGGTATAGGAGCTGGAGGCTGCAAGGCTAGGCCAAGAGACGCAGCTGCAATACTCTGCAATGAAATGCCTAGACTTGCAAGCCACAAGACAGCTGCCAAAGGGAAGTGCATCTCTCTGTCCCAATCCACTTGTTTTTTTTCCTCGGCTGCCCTTTTGTACTTCCACCTCGAACCCTCCAAAACAAAATAAAGAGACTTTTTTTGATTTACTTTACCACTTTAGATTTTTCATCTTTTAAAGTAATTTTGACGGGGACTACAGGAAAAATTAAACACACTGAATGAAATACTACCACAATTTAGCAAAGGATTCTTGTATTTCAAATATCTGGCAATGGAGAGCTAATGAATGCTGGAAAATCTGTAAAGGTAAAACAGAAATGTAAAAAAAATCTTTATAAATGTCAATGCCAACATTTAACTGCCTGCGCTCCAACTGTAAATAATGTACTTAAAGAATTGTACTGCCATCTTGTAAATCAAACAAGATTCAAAAAAATTCAAACATTTGAATGACTTTCAGCATAACAGCTAAAATTATAACAGCAACAGGCAGGAGTATAAGGTTCATAATTGATGGAATTGGTGTTATGGCTAACATTTCATATAGACACACTCAAATATTCATCTAGAATCACCTGAGACCTGTGGGAAAGTCACCTTGACACCCAGGCAGGCCTCCCAAGTAAGGCTTTGTAATAAACAGACTTACTAGAGGAAACTAGTCTATAGTGGGTGCAATAGAGGATTGTCACAGTTCTTGATTTGGCCTTGACAAGTGATAATTTCAATGTGGATATCGGGCAAAGAGAAAAGACCAACAACTGATTTCTCCAAATTTATTACCAGTGTAACAAGAAGATGTCATTTTAAATTGTGTATGTGCGTACATGAACAGGTTCTGTGTTTGCCTGGTGCCTTGCTGGACTGCTGGATCAAAACCACCTCTAGCTAAGTGTGAGAATAAGTTTGATTTACAAATACTAATTTCTAGTCACATTGATCAAAATCCTAAGTTGTGGCAATCATTTATATGATGAAGGGGCTGGGAGCAGAACACTTTTTCAAGGTACTATATATGTTGCATGTTGAAATAAATTGATAAGAATAAAACTCATTTACTCTCCAGAATTTGCATACACCTTAAAAGTACATATGCACAGGGGTGGGTTTAGAGAAAAGGAAGCCTTTGGCCATAACTCACTGTTCATTGTGGAGACCATGGAAGAACTAGCCTGTAAAGTTGAAGCTTAGGAGTTACCTAGACTTGAGGTGAAGTAGTGCGAGTATGCACATGAAACTCCAAGATGGACCCCTACTGTACCTGCTCTTCGATTTCACATACATGTATCTCTCTCACTGGAATAATAAGTCGTTACCCATTTTGGAACAATAAAAAGAAAACCTGGTAAGCCTACCCACCTCCAAGCTCTTCCAAATGATATATATTTAGACGTAACATTTTCACCTTTGCCAAGGGCAGCAAAAAAGCTAGAGCTGGCCAAATATAGATAGCCACAAAATATATACTGTATATATATACAGTATATATAATAAAAATGGATTCACAAAGTATACCTCTTCACTTTCTGCACATATTATTGTCCTGTAGGTTTAATTTTAAATGGATACATTTGCAATTTTTATCCATCATCCTACACTCAATAACCTATAACGACAAAGTGAAATCATGTTTTCAGAAAGGTTCACAAATTTATTAAGAAACAAAAACTGAAATCTGTCATTTATTTAAGTATTCAGATCCCTAATTAAGCCCCTTTTGCAACAGTTACAACTTTCAGTCTTCTTGGGTATATCTCTTTACAAGCTTTTCCCACCTGCATTTGAGCAGTTTACCCCATTCTTCTCAACAAATCCTATCAAGCTCTGTTAGACTGGATAGGAAGTGTCTGTAAACAGCCATTTTCAGGTCTCTCCACAGATATTCTGGGGATTTTATGTTTGGGCTTTAGCTGGACACTCTAAGGATAGTCAGTCAGAGTCAGAGATTTGCCCCAAAGCCGCCTCAGTGTTTTCTTGGCTTCATGCTTTGAGCCATTGTCATGCTTAGAGCTGAATTGTCACCTTAGTCTGTCATTGCATGCATTCTAGAGCAGGTTTTCATCAAGGACCTCTCTGTATTTGGCAGAATTCATCCTTCCCTCAAATCTGACCATTGAGAAGCACCCTAATAGCATTATGCTTCCTCCATTATGATTCACTATAGGGATAGTATTATTCTGGTGATCAGCAGTGCCTGGCCTTTGCCAGACATAGTGCTTGACATTTTGCCGAAATAGTACATTTTTTTTCTCCTTAGACCAAAGAATATTTCACCTCATGCTTTGAGAGTCTTTCAGATTGGAATATACCTCTTACACTTGTGTGACTTTCTTTTAGTCACTCTGCAATAAACACCTGCTGCTGAGATGGTCATCCTTTCAACAGGTTCTCCCATCTCAGAAGAGGACTTCTGAAGCTCTGTTACAGTGACCATTGGTTACTTGGTGACCTCCCTGACCAAGGTCCTTTTTGCCCAGTTACTCGGTTTGGTTAGGCAACCAACTCTAAGAAGAGCTCAGGTAGTTCCAAATGTCTTCCATTTCACAATTATCAAGGCTGCTGTGCTCCTGGAAATACTCAAAACTTTAGAAATGGTTTTATAACCTTACCCTAATCTATGCCACACCACAATTTTACTGTGAATGACTACAGAGAGTTCCTGGGACTTCAAGCCTTCGATTTTCCATGACATACAGTGTGAATTGTGGTATGTTATATACACAAGTGTGTGCTTTTCTAAACAATATCTATTCAGGTGGACTCCAGTCTAGTTCTAGACACATCTCAAGGATAATTAAAGCAAACAAGATTCATCTGACAACAATCTGGAGAGCCATAGCAAAAGGTCTGAACATTTAGAAGAATGAGGGACTTCAGTTTTTGGATTTTTAATAAGTTTGCAAACCTTTCTGAAAACATGCTTTTACTTTAGTCATAATGTGTGTGTGTAAATATATATACAAATTAATAGTGTACCATACATATTATATATATATATATAGAGAGAGAGAGAGAGTGGCAGAGTATGCAATGTCAAAGCTTAGAAGGATACTTGATAGCCATTAGAGCATAGCACAAGAATATTACATGATCCCTCTTCAGAGACAGTATGCCATGACAAATGTGAAAAACAAAGAAGACTTTTTTTAGTTTTACTTTTACAATTTTTAAAATACTTTTCTTTCCTTCTTTTTTCACTCCCAGAAAAAATAGAATGGGAAAAAAAATAAACACAAAAGTACTTGTATGATATACCTGTTGGTTCATTGCCAATAAATCTTTCCAAAGCACAAGTGATTCATAAGCATCAGCATTCACTTCAGGCGTGAAGCTCTCTCTCATTACAGTAAAGAATGGTTTTAAATGATTTCTCACTATTTCTCACTACAATTGTGAAATTACAAATAAGTTGCTTTCAACAAAATCCCAACACCTAGTGCTGGTCAAAGCACATTTGGAGCCCTAGGTGGAGAGGGGGACCATTAGTTCACATGCCTACCATTTAATTTGTTTTCTGTGTGTGCTAGATCAATTGCTGTGCACAAGTGTTGACCTGTGCTGAACAGATTGAAATTGTGTAGAAGATCATTTGTATCAGATGAATCAGTCTTGCACCCTAGAGATCCAGTGGACAACAGCTTCTAAAGTTTCAATGGCATCCTAGTTTACTGTTTGGGCAAAATTATCCTTTACTATCACTAGACGTAGATGCTATCATGTTGTCACTTGCCATTTCTGAAGAGCTGTTGCTGTTACCCATGATTAATTACTTTCAACTCTACATGGTGTACACTGTGATAGCAGATATTTCACTGCCACACTCCACCTGAAATTGCTGTTCACAGGAGATGAGCTAATTTGGGGTTGATGGTGTGTGTGTGTGAGGATTTGATCAACCAGACTAGCAGAAGAAATATTTATTTGAAGAAGAAAATTGATTAACTTTAAAATCCCTGTAGCATGTGCTGGTTAACCCATGCATACGTCCAGCTGTAAGAACAGGGTAGTGTGGCTAAATCGGTCTCCACAGAGTATGAGGGTCACATTATCACAACACATTCAACTACCTAATCTTTAATTCCACAGACCAGTCTTGCAGTAATCTTTAAGTATTATGTCTGTTTAGGAAAACCTTATTTGCTTTATTCTTAAATTCTCGATGTTTTAGGTAAAATGTTTTGTATATTTTACATTTCATTTATCACTATTATTTTAGATGTGTGTATTCAGCAGTGTGTTTAAGGGAAAAAATCTATAGTAACTAATCCAAATCTCACCTGTAGGTACTGGTCTTGAGATTCCTGCAAAATGGAAAAAAACCACTCAAGGATTCTCTACTATACCATCCGTTCCTTAAAAGGCTTAAATTTAAACATGTGCCAAGACAGCCATCTAGCTGCATAGAGGATGTTTAAGCAGACAATTCCCTGGAACAAAGAACAAGTGAGATGTTTTTTGTTGTGACCCTCCCCCGCTCTTTGTGTTGAAAAGCCCCACACCTGCTCACTGGTTAAAAGAGGACACGTTCTGCCAATTAAGAACAGACAAAGCTGTGTATACAGAAACCCACAAGACCACAGCTGACACAGTATCAAGCTCTCAGTTGCAGTCAGGTCTGTCTTTGGTATTACATCCTCTTTCCCACCACTCTGTAAAGAGAACAATAGAGATGTTGTTGAAATTTCAGATTTACAAATGAGTAAGTTTACACATATGAAAATAAAGGAGGAGAATGACATTCCACCTTTCCAACAAAGATTAAAGCCATAGGATTGTGGGCGGCTAGCCTATCATTGTATGGAACACTCATGCATATACCCCTACACATTAGAGTTGTCAAGGTAACCTAAATATATTTATTTGGCATGTGTGAGGAAACCTGAGTACCTGGAGAAAACACAAGCAGGCAAGCAGGGAGCATGCAGACTCCACATAGGAGGGCAGACATCTGTGATGCTGCAGTGCTAACCCCCTGCACGAATGTGGAGTAGAATGTGTAAAACTTATTAATGAAAGAAGCCATAACAAGTTAACTATATTCAATAATAAATTACATATGTTCAATTAAACAAGGAAGCAAAATACTAAAAAATGCCTCATTTACCTGTACAATGAAACAGTAACGAGATGCTAAAGTCCCTTTAACACATTGCACAAGTCTCATCTAAATCATTAAAAAAGACAATTACATTATTTAAAAATTAATGGAACCTGATTCTTAAATTACCAGAACATTATATTAAAATCACAAATCTAACTTTACTACGAGGGAGCTATTTGTATTGCGAGTAATGTTGTTTATGACAATAAACCATCCAAACTCATACCAATTCCACGCAAGGCACAAACTGAAAAGGAAGAGATGGGAAAGTCTTTTGAACTCTTGGAAGATACCATTGAGCAGATGTAGTCTGCACAATGCACCCCATACAAAGAAAATGTTATAGTTCTTACAGGGTCTGTACACTTCACAAGCTTATAGTTGTTTTGTCATATTCACTATTGGTCTAAGCAACCTCTTTTGGTTAACATTAACATGAATCAATACAGCACACCCCCCACCACCCAATTTGAGGTATTTTTACCCATCTTACTTTATGTATTATTACATACAGCACACTGTTTAGTGCTATATCTCTGGGTTCAATATAAACATCCATCTTTCCATTTTCTGACACAAATGCATATGTGGTTGGTTAGTTGAATTTAAAGAGAATTAGTAGCATTTTATAATGTTCCTGATTTACAATCTGACCACTAATTCATAATGAACAAGACCAATAAAGTGAAAAACACCATCTGTTTGACCAACACTCATATCTTTTTGGAAGTGATGTGGCCATGGCTTCCATTTTGAGGAATTTGGCCATTGAACTAAGCCAGTGTTAAATGTATATTTCTACAAATTTTTTCAGCTTGAAAAAGGATGGGATGTGATTGAGAAGTCAATGTCATCCACTTTGGTAGGGGAGTGGTCTCATGTATTTTCAGTGAAATGTTCCCAAATTCTCACTGAAGAGTTTATATTAGGATGACTAGTTTTATGTCTTCTCCAGTCTTTACCTGTATGTCTGCTAGATTTTCTTAGATCTTTTTACATACTATTGTGCACATTCTGAAATTTGGTGACCAAAACTTCTCACAGAATTTGGCATGAAGCTTCAGAGGCACAGTAGAAGTAGAACCCCTGTGAACTTTAGTTAACACATTCTTCTCTGTTGCTAGTTGTATTTGCTATTATTATTTACAATTTAATAAAAGATGAGGTAAATGGCTTTTACGTACTAAATTCGGTAGTTTTATTTTCTATATAATTCTAAAACAATTGCATAGGTTACCTTTTTTTCTGGCGCAGTTGATTTATTTGTTTATAGCTTGTGTAATCTTAAAGATTCTTACTAGCAAATCTTTAAACTGTTTACTCTAACCCAAATACTTTATAGATCTACTGGTATTTTATTTTAGTGGTGAAAACCTAAGATAAATAACCAGTGCTTCTAAATTCAAAGACCATACTAGAGGTCCTACTTTGTGAAGATTGGATGTTTAGGCTGCGGTGGGTTGGCGCCCTGCCTGGGATTGGTTCCCTGCCTTGCGCCCTATGTTGGCTGGGATTGGCTCCAGCAGACCCCCGTGACCCTGTGTTCGGATTCAGCAGGTTTGAAAATGGATGGATGGATGGATGTTTAGGTTTGGTTCATAAGCACCTCTAAATCGTCCCAGTATGCAGTTGTGTGATGAACTGGAGCCTTCAGCATAGTGGGTCCCTGCTTTATACAGTACCTCGTAGAGTTTTGTCTGCTTGACTTTGTAAGTAGGGGTTGGGTTTAGAAAACAAAAGAATAATCCTAATAAAAATTACATATTCCTAATGATCTTTATCTTAGTGTTTTATAATAATAAAAGAACAAGCTGATGGAAAAGAAGATAATGCTTTCATTTACGAACTTATGAGAATGAGTGAAGCAGTCATTGTACATTCATTTCTTTGTAAAAGGCCAGGATCACATTGCCTACACCTACTGTTCCATCCTATCCAGTTTGAGAAGCATTGTTACAGATTATGAGCTATAGTTCCCCCATTTGGACAATTATGTTAAAATATCTATTTTTGTTGTATACAGAAGCAATTTAGTTTTGAGAGAGTTAAGATGACCATGAACCTAATGATCACTTTTTATTTCTGTGTAGTTTTTCCATATATAATATGCATTTACTATGTATTTACTTTTTTTAATAATAATACTACTTTTATGTTTTCATTAAGCACATGACAACCTAGTCCACTACTACTATTAATTCTATGTGTGTATGTATGAATATGTGTATAGGATAAGTCTGCTGTATCTGTGTATATATATATTCATGGCATTCATAGCCTGAATCACAATCTGATTGTATTGGTGGTTGCCTACCAGGTAACGCTTGTGGTTGGTCAGCAAGTTGGCTAGCATCCGCCATGGTGCCCTCTTTCAGTTGCGAGAAGCAGATCATAGAATGGTTGAAATAGATATTCCTCGGAATTCTACACACAACACCCCATAATGATAACGTGAAAAAAGTTTACTTGAAGTTTTTTCAAATTTATTAAAAATAAAAAAAAATGAGAAATCACATGTACATAAGTATTCACAGCCTTTGCTCAATACTTTGTCGATGCACCTTTGGCAGCAATTACAGCCTCAAGTCTTTTTGAAAATGATGCCGCAGGCTTGGCACACCTATCCTTGGCCAGTTTCCCCCATTCCTCTTAGTATTTTAACCTCTCAAGCTCCATCAGGTTGGATGGGAAGCGTCGGTGCACGGCCATTTTAAGATCTCTCCAGAGATGTTCAATTGGATTCAAGTCTGGGCTCTGGCTGGGCCACTCAAGGACATTCACAGAGTTGTCCTGAAGCCACTCCTTTGATATCTTGGCTGTGTGCTTAGTGTCGTTGTCCTGCTGAAAGATGAACCGTCGCCCCAGTCTGAGGTCAAGAGCGCTCTGGATCAGCTTTTCATCCAGGATGTCTCTGTACATTGCTGCAGTCATCTTTCCCTTTATCCTGACTAGTCTCCCAGTCCCTGCCACTGAAAAACATCCCCACAGCATGATGCAGCCACCACCATGCTTCACTGTAGGGATGGTATTGGCCTGGTGATGGGCGGTGCCTGGTTTCCTCCAAACGTGACGCCTGGCATTCACACTAGAGAGTTCAATCTTTGTCTCATCAGACCAGAGAATTTTCTTTCTCATGGTCTGAGAGTCCTTCAGGTGTCTTTTGGCAAACTCCAGGCTGGCTGCCATGTGCCTTTTACTAAGGAGTGGCTTCTGTCTCGCCACTCTACCATACAGGCCTGATTGGTGGATTGCTGCAGAGATGGTTGTCCTTCTGAAAGGTTCTCCTCTGTCCACAGAGGACCTCTGGGGCTCTGACTGAGTGACCATCGGGTTCTTGGTCACCTTCCTGACTAAGGCCCTTCTCCCCCGATTGCTCAGTTTAGATGGCCAGCCAGCTCTAGGAAGAGTCCTGGTGGTTTCGAACTTCTTCCACTTACGGATGATGGAGGCCACTGTGCTCATTAGGACCTTCAAAGCAACAGAAATTTTTCTGTAACCTTCCCCAGATTTGTGCCTCGAGACAATCCTGTCTCGGAGGTCTACAGACAATTCCTTTGACTTCATGCTTGGTTTGTGCTCTGACATGAACTGTCAATTGTGGGACCTTATATAGACAGGTGTGTGCCTTTCCAAATCATGTCCAATCAACTGCATTTACCATAGGTGGACTCCAATGAAACTGCAGAAACATCTCAAGGATGATCAGGGGAAACAGGATGCACCTGAGCTCAATTTTGAGCTTCATGACAAAGGCTGTGAATACTTATGTACATGTGCTTTCTCAATTTTTTTATTTTTAATAAATTTGCAAAAATCTCAAGTAAACATTTTTTCATGTTGTCATTATGGGGTGTTGTGTGTAGAATTCTGAGGAAAAAAAATGAATTTAATTCATTTTGGAATAAGGCTGAAACATAACAAAATGTGTAAAAAGTGATACACTGTAAATACTTTCCGGATGCACTGTATATATGTATATATATATATATATATATATATATATACACACTTTAATCCTTTTGCACCACTGCAGGGGGGCTTGTTTTGTTTTGGATGTGCTCTGTCTCTAGGTATGGACTGGGACATCGTGAAGTGTGGTCTCACTTCTCATGGGGAGGCAAAATGGGGGGCCTGGGAGTGGACAAAGAGAGCAAGCTATTTCTAATGTGTCCTATTAATCCTTATAATTGTAAGTGCCGACAAAGCACTATGCTTCATTGCAATAAGTACTGGAAAAATTGAAAATTAAGGTCAAAGCTATCTTATGTAGTAAAGTACTACCTTAATCTAAGACTACAAAATGTCAACAAAAGCTCAGAAGCAATGTCTCTATGACCAAACTGTGTTAAAGTGAGGTCCGTGGCTGTTTGGCATTTTTGATAAATAATCGCTGCATTCGGGTCTTTGGGAGGGCTGGGGTGTGGTAGCATGGTGAGTGCTTCCCGGGTGCGATACGAGAGTGGGCAGCCCTGCTCTTAGAGCACAGGTGTAGGATTGTCCGCGACCCCAATTGATGCTGGGAGCTGCTGATTGCCCAGCTTTGCCATGTCCCCATTTTAAAAGTAAAGAGCGAGTGCGAGAGGGGGGAAGGAAGTATCAAGAAAAGATGGAGGTTAAGTGAAGAAAGAAAGAGAAAGGGCAGGAGGTGGAAGGAGCCGGTGTGACCGAGCAGAAGGGAGCAGGCTCAAGGGAGTGAAGGCAGGCAGTTGGGAAGGAGAACCCCTTGAGTGGCGTGAGATGCTGATGCCTGTGGAATTGAAGGAGTAATCACTCTGGCTGAGCATCTCAGAGAGCCAGAGTGATGTGCACTAAGAGGAGCAACTCAGCATGGAAGATCGGGAAGGCAGTGGAGGTCGACGAGGCTTCAGAGGAGAGCTCCAACATGAGCACCATGGCTGTTGTGGTCCCAAGCCTAGGTCCGGAAAGGGAGTCAGACACGGGACTTGCAGAAGTTCAGCTGCATGTGTCAGTAGGACGACACCTCTGCTGCAAAGCCCGTATGGGATAAACAGAGGAGCTGCCAGTGAGGAAGAAGGCACCGGGTTTTTTAATAAAGGCAGTTTCCTGCCAGTTGATTTGAACCTCATTTTTAATGTATTAATTTATTTTGATTTTAACCTCCACTTAACCTTTGTTTTTATTGGAATATTTATTTTTGACAAAGTTCTGCACTTTTGGACTTGGCTTTTAATAAAAGCACAGATTCACTTTTACACCATCCCCTTTCTTCATGTGTTGTTTGTCCTCATCAGCCGTGCTCATCTGGTTACGTTATCGACTGTGTCAGGTTCAAGAGGCTCATATTATGGAAGAGGGAGCAAGGAGCTGACCCGCACCGTCACACAAACAGTTAACTTTGTAAACTAGACTGTTAAAGGTCTCAATCATGAATTAAAGAGAAAGAAAGTATTCTCTCACCTAACAGGTCTAAACGCCAAGACAGTATTTTTACAGGAGACCCATTTATTAAGCAATGATCAGTTTTGGTTGCACAAAGATTGGACCTGCCAAATATTCCACTCCAGCTATACAGAGAAAATTAGGTATGCCCCACATACTCATCTTGCAACTGGTTTCTTAACCCATTTTTATTAGTAGATGAGTAGACAAATACATCCTCAGAGGTCTCTGCAGGAATACTCTGGAAAACTCTGAAGGCATTTTTAAGAGGACAGATTATTTTGTATCTCTTCCACAAAAATAAATTGGAAACCAAGAAGGCATCAGAGTTAATCAATAAAATTATCAGAATAGATCAAGAACACACCAGGGGCCTCATGTATAACGCCGTGCGTAGAACTCACACTATAACATGGCGTAAGTACAAAAGCGGGAATGTGCGTACGCACAGAAAAATCCAGATGCAGCAATCTGTGTGTACGCAAACTTTCACGTTCTTCCACTACATAAATCCTGATCAGCGTGAAAAGTAACGCACGTGCACGCGCCTTCTGTCCCGCCCCAACTCCTCCCAGAATTATGCCTCTTTGAATATGCAAATCGATATAAATAGCCTTCTGTGAAAAGACAATGGGAAAAGCACGGGGGAAAATATAAGAATTTCAGCAAATACCAAGTGGAGGCAAAGGAAAAACGCACTATTTGTTGGTTTAAACAGTGGGATAAAGAACAAAAGAAAGTTGATCGAGTGACATCGTGTCGGAGAAACTCGAAAGCTCAAGTTCACAAAGTCGCACAGTGCCCGAAATAAAAAAGAAGTTGTCACATATCAAAGTCAGTGTGAAAAAGCGACTCGTAGCGGACCATCTGAGTATCATATGAAAGCTTATTAGGGTACAGAGAAAAAAATAGGCACACAGTGGGAAAAAAGCACAAAATGTCAACTTTAATCTCAAATTTTCCACTTTAATCACGTAGTTTATTTTGTCATTAAAGTAGAACATCATAAACTTCATCTTAAAATCGTTTATTTTACTAGTTTCTCAAATCCCATCATAACTAAAGTAGGACATTAAATGCTTTGTTCTGTGTTTGATCTTCTATGTGCTCTATGTGTGCGAATCACTACTGCTTCCGTTCTTTTTCTTTCTCCGACAGGACACAGAATCCATTACATTTGTGATATTACAGCTCTCTGAATAATTAAAATACTGAGATGTATACGTGATATCTTTTTCATGATGATAGGAATGAAAGCATGTTATTAAACATGGGAACACGGTGGCGCAGTGATTGTACATATCTCACACAAGAGGCTTGCTGCGCCATGCGTGACCTTCGATGAAATAATTTATTACAGAAGTACTGTCTCTTTCAAACATACTAACCTCCAATTCCTGTCCTTACTTTTCTTTCTCCAAATACCCAATCGCCACACAATCTGCTCTGTAATAGACGTTAAGCCATCTGTAAGCTTAGAACGCCAATTCTTCAAAACTTTTAAGGAACATTGAAATATCTTCGTAGTACATGTTTAATTATTCTATCCATCTATCCTTCGAGTGTCGCGTCAGCACCAGCAATAATACAGCACAAGGCAGGAGCTATCCGTGAACTAGCTAGCGCTGCGGCACCGTGTCCTCACATGTTTAATTATTAACAATACAGATTATTTAAATGAAGTTAAAGTTTTATCTGTATACTATAAGCAACATATTTTGCTGCATTTCATCTTAAAAATGATATCGTCATCATACACGCTTTATAAAGTGGCGCAGGTTGTGCAATATTATAACTGTAGTGCAAGTTTACAGTTAGGCAGTTGTACTTATAAGTACAAACAGTTCTACAAGGAGCACTTGATTGAGTGCGTTTATAGTTCTTGGGATGAAACTGTTTCTGAAACGCGAGGTCCGTACAGGAAAGACTTTGACACGTTTTGCCGTGGCTGAGGTAGTGTGTGCTTGAAACTGTATACCGATAATTCTTTTTCCGATCAGCTGCTGCTGTGATGCCCCACTCAGATACAGTGATATAAATACTCCGAGTGGTGCAGTGAGAGTAATATGGAAAAAGATGATCCGCTGTGGCAACCCTTATCAGGAGCAGCTGAAAGAAGAAGAAGATGCAGTGAGAGTAACAACGCTAAAGCAGTTATGGTATTTGGAATACTATGGCTATTCCCTGGACCATTATATTGCTGCAGGTTAATTACAATCAGATGCATTACACTAATAAACAATATGCAGTTAATTTAAGTGTATTTATAAAGCCGCGTCAGGAATGTGGATCTAAGAAAGAAAGGGTAACCACACAGGAACAGTAGCACTGCTTTGACGCTGGGTGACGCCAGTCTGCAAAACCGAGCGGAGAAATTGCGTACACCAAGGTATGAAGTACCGTGGAAACGTGCGTGGCTTTACGCCAAGTTTAGGTTTAATACATTGCAATTTGAGCGTGGAAACGTTCGTACGCAACATTTCTGTGCGTACGCACCGTTTATACATGAGGCCCCAGGTCTCCAAATGAGGCACTTCATAGGAAAAGACAGGCTTTGCATTAAGAACTGAACCACTTGACAACAAAAGAAACAGAAGAACTCATTTTTAAATCACAACATCATTACTATGAAAATGGAGAGAAGGCTAATAGGATCTTAGCTCAACAAATCCATAAGCAGGAAGTTCATAATGCAATACCAGTAATTTTCAACACAGATGAAGACAAAATTATTGACCATAAAAATATAATGCACACATTTACAGACTACTACAAGTCCTTATATTCTGCTCAGTTGATATGGTACTATATATATCAGATCCATAAAATACTGTGCCTGCAGTTCTGACAGCACTAGCAGAATTTCAAAAGGTTTCTAGGCTTAAAATTGATTTGAATAAAAGTGTGCTCTTTCCAGTGAATTCTCTAGAACAGTGTTCTTCACTCCTGCCGGTCCACGAAAAATTTCGACTGAATCATGTAGCTGCACAGTTCTGTTCACGAGTATATAGCACATTTTTTTAGTCGACGCAGAAGCTAACTTTTGTCCGAACCATGATTTATTTAAATATGTACTAGCCCCAATACAACGCCTCTCGCGGCTATTTTTCATACTACTTTAGATCGTGTTTCCAGATTTCGCCGTGCATTTGACACTTCTCTAAGGCGCTGGTCTCCAATAAATGCCGTCGACTGCGCCGCATCAGATGCTTGTCCGGTGGATGAAGTGTGCAGCTGCTGAATGTCAGTATAGCGTCCGCTCGTCTGCTGATAACACGCCACACAATTCTTATTTTATTGCTCGTATGTATTGTTTTCTAATATTTTGTTGTAGTATTTCGGAAAACAGGTTATTTCTTTCGTAAAATTTATATTTTTATTTAATTTTTAATTTGTAGGGCCTACAAAATGGAGACAAAAAAAGTCAAAAAGCAAAATGTTTTACCGTTCTTTAGTAGAGGCAAGGACAATATTCAGGAGAAAATTAGTGATGGTGCTGAAAGAATGCCAAGTACTAGTGCTTCAAGTTTAGGAGAAACACAGAAAAATAAATACATTGATACTTCAGAATGTGAAATACAAACCAAAAAGGGAAAAGGAAACTATCTTAGGCATTACGATAAAGAGTATTTAAAGCTTGGTTTCATTGTAGCCCCTGGCAATGAAATATCGCCACAGCCTTTGTGTGTAGTATGTTCCGAAATTCTGTCAAATGAAGCTATGAAACCTTCCAAACTTGCTCGTCATTTGCATTTGAAACAGAGATTTTACTGATAAGCCACTGGACTTTTTTGAAAAATTACGAGACCAGATAAAAATGCAGAAAAGTCAAATGAAAATAATGAGGACTAGTGACAAGTCACTGCTTCAAGTGTCTTATTTAGTTGTGCTTCGAATAGCTTAATTGAAAAAACCATTTACTATTGGTGAGGAGTTAGTAAAGCCTTGCATCTTATATGTCGTATGAGAAATTTTAGGTCCTCAAGCTGCTGTAAAACTAGAGGCCATACCGCTTTCGGACACCACCATTATGAGAAGAATTGTTGAGATGGCCACTGATATTGAAAATCAAGTTGTAGAGGGGATAAAGAAATTAAGATGTTTTGTGATTCAACTTAATGAATCAACTGACGAGAGTAATCATGCTATCCTACTTTGTTTCGTGAGGTATAGTGAAGATGAAGACATAATGGAAGAACTTCTTTGTTGTCTCGACTTACCTGGTCGAACCACTGGTTCAGAAATATTTAATGCTCTTAATGAGTATTTTCAAGCACAGGGCTTAGACTGGAGCAAATGCGTCAGAGTGTGTACTGACGGTGCTGCGAGCATGACCAGACGTCGCTCAGGAGTAGTTGCGAAAATAAAAGAAGTCGCGCACCCTGAAGTTTTGTCCACTTACTGTATGATCCACCGAGAGCACCTAGCTGCAAAGAAGCTTTCTACTGAACTAAACACTGTAATGAATGATGCGGTAAAGATTATTAATGAAATTCGTAGTCGAGCTATGAACTCAAGGCTCTTCACGACATTATGTGAGAGCATAATGAGACTCACACCACTAATATCTCCTTCTCCATGCAGAAGTGAGGTGATTATTGAGAGGAAGGGTTTTTTTGCGCCTTTTTGAACTGAGGGAAGAAGTTGTTATACTATGTTTTGTTATTTAAGTTTAATGTCACTGTTCTCTGTGCCCACTGTTATGGACTCATTCATACAGGCAGACCAAGTATGGTACAGAGGGACACAGCTTCAGTATTTAGAATTGCCGAGCCAAGCACAGGACTAGAGAGCCTAAAGACAGACTAGTATATTTTTGTCTTCTGTCAGTACACCATTCTCTTTCCTTGTTGGGAGAATGAGAACTGTATGTAGGCATTGTGCTATTCCTGTATTTTTGAAGGTGGGGTTTGAGTCCTTTCCTGTCCTTGTTTAGATCCGGAGCCAAGAGCCTGCACATGGAGCAACCCAATATAAGGATGGCCTACGACCAACATTTTGAAGCTGCTGGGCGGAAGAGTATGTCTTCCGTCCGAGGGCGGATAGGAGATTATGTCTTCTGTCCGGTTAAAATCCTTTCAGCGTGGCAAACGAAAGATGGCAAGACTGAGTAGTTCAAGATACCCACATGCTTGATATGACTGTCATAAGCTTCCCGTTTGTAATACCGCGTGCACCCGTCAATAAAGAGCTAGATTATCCTTTATGCTTCTCGTGTAATCTTGTAACCGTCATATTGCATGAGGGGTGGGGATAATACCTTTTTTATTTATAATTATTTAAATTCAGGTTAATTAAAATGCTGCAATTCAAAAGAACACATTTCCAGAGAGCTAATGCCTCTTAAGGAAACAGAAGTAAAGCAGTTTTTGCGAGAGCAAAAATCTGAACTGGAGCCTTTGTTGAATGAAGAATGGCTGGCAAAGCTTGCTTACATGGCGGACATATTCAGTCTGCTCAATGAAGTTAATATTTATCTGCAGGGGTCATATACTGTACAAATATTTTTACTTTAAGAAATAAAATGGATGTGTTCAAAAAGAAGCTAGCTCTTTGGAATAGTCGCTTACAAGAGGAAGATATAGAAATGTTTCCACTTTTGTAAGAATTTTCGATTGCTGCTGATGTCAACAAGAAAGTCATATTCAACATAATAAGTCAACATTTAAGAGCATTAGCTGAAAATTTTAATAATTATTTCCCAGAAAATGAGGATTCTCGTAAAGGTAACCTCTGGATTAATAATCCATTCTTGGAAGATATAAAGTCATGTGCACTTGATCCTCATGAAAAAGAAAAGCTGATTGAGTTGTCTTCTGATGTCACCTTGGTGTCCAGACATAAAATGCAATCATTGTCTCAATTTTGGAAATCGCTAGAAAAAGAATATCCATCTTTGAGTTACAAAGCTATCAAATTATTGGTCATTTTTTCGACTTCCTATTTGTGCGAAGACTTTTTCAGCCATGTCAATAATAAAAACCAAAAAGAGAAATCGAATGGATGTTAATGCAGCACTTCGTCTCTCAGAAACAACTCTGCAGCCACGTATATCAAATTTTCTAACAAAGAAGTAGCAGCAGATGTCGCACTAAAAAATTGTAATTGTATAACTGTCTCACATATACCTATATAGTAACAAAATACTATCTATATTGGTTTTTATTTGTGCCTTAGTTTTCAGCCGGTCCACGAAATATCTATCCTATTTTCACCGGTCCACAGGTGCAAAAAGGTTGAAGGACACTGCTCTAGAACACAATATTAGATTGGACACCTTCCCTGTTATCATCATAGATCAATTTAAATACCTAGAGGTAAACATCACAAGTAAACAAAAAGCTTTTTATCAACAACATATTGCTGTCTTTATGGAAAATCTTAAGCAAGACTTGCACAGATGGTGCACCCTCCATCTCATTTTAGCAGGAAGAATTAACTCTGTCAAGATCCTTTTTCTATTTCAAAGTATCCCCATATATGTTAACAAATCATTTTTAAGAAGTTAGATTCAATCATAACCTCATTTTTTTGGAATTCAAAACGTCCACACATCCAAAGAATGACACTACAAAAACCTAAGGCAGAAGGTGGCATGGCCCTACTTAACTTTCAGTTTTATTACTGTACGGCAAATATACATGCTGTAAAAACCTGGACATCGACACAAATAGATGAACATACACAGGCTTGGCCCACAACAGAAATAAAATCCTGCAGTACTTCTTTATATTCCTTGCTTTGTGCCCCAGTAAAGGCAACTTATTGTCAATACAGTAACAACCCAATTGTGCTTCATTCACTCAGAATATGGAACCATTGTAGGAAGTACTTCCAGACAGAGAAGCTTTTATCTGTGGCACTTCTGCACAATAACCACCTTTTTCCACCCTCTCAAACATACGTGGTTTTTAATGTTTGGAAAACATACAAGATTAAATCACTTAGAGATTTTTACATAGATAATGTATTTGCATCCTTTGAAAAATTACACTCCAAATTTAACTTTCCATCAACACAGTTTTTCCACCATTTCCAAATTAGAAATTTTGTTAAATGAAATCTGACCAATTTTCCTCACCTCCCACCTACTCTATTCCTGGAACAAATATTGATCAGTCTTGAGAACTCAGACAGCATTTCTGTAATATATAAAAACATTTTAAAGTCCCTTCCTTTCAGTGCTCCCAGAGTGCAGAGGGAAAAGGATCTCTCAGTTTCAGAAAAGGAGTGGAAGGCAGCCATGCACAGAATTCACTCTAGCTCTATATGCACAAAGTATACAATTATTCAACTTAAAATCTTTTATCAAGCATATCTGTCTTGTTTAAAATAGTCCAAATTGTTTCCAGGGCATGATCCAACCTGTGAATGTAGCAATTGAGCTCCAGCCTCTTTGTGCCATATGTTTTGGCCGTGTACCAAATTAACATCATTCTGGACCAAAGGACAGCTTTTATGTCGCAATTTCTCCTAATCTATGTGTGTCTGGTGTACTCCCAGATGGGCTTAAAGTGTAGAAGGACAAACAAATTGCAGTTGCCTTTACTTTACTATTGGCATGTAGCCTTATCTTGCTCAACTGGAAGAATTCTAGCCCACCTCTTTTAAGTCCGTGGGTGACTGATGTTATATACTATTTGAAATTAGAAACAAATCAAATTCTCACTTAGAGGATCTGTTAAAAATATTTTTTAAACCTTTCAGGATTTAATCAATAACATTTTAGAATAAGAATAAGCATTTATATTGGGGAAAAGGATTCTCTCCCCCTTTTTCTCTACTCTTAAAGTTTTACTCTGGCTGTTGCCCTTGCTGTCTTTCTCATGAGTGAGGGCTGATTTGAATTTAGTTTTGTCAAGTTTGACTTGCTTGTATGGAATGTTACTTGCTTTTAATAAATTAAATAAAATGTAAAAAAAAATAATAATAATAATTTTACCCAGGGCCACACACCATGAAAACACATATAAAATCCCAGATCACCTCTAGTTTTCACTGTTTTCTACTTTTTTCTAACAATGCAAGATATTGTCATTTTAATATGGCTGAAATCCTTATGCGAAGTTTCAGATCAGGAAAACAAACCTTTAGCCCTGACTAAAAGTGAGTTATACCTTCACCCTCAGCTTCTAACAACATACTAGAACAAATTAAATTAAATTACAATTTAACTAAACTAATTAATAAAAAACAATACATTTTCAGTTACTGTTTATTTTAGGTGAATTCTGACACTAGTCACTTATTTCTGCTCACCATGTCTTTGGTTGAATTAGCAGTACCACTTAGTTCATAGCCCTGTCAGAAGATAAAGTGCTGGACATTGAATCTGGGGACAGTTTCTCATATTTCATTTTATTCTAATACTAGGGGGCTCTGTCCCCTGCTCGCTTCGCTCACCCACCCCCGGGTTTGGTTTACCAGATATACAATTTAAAGAGATTATTATTCTCATGGGAATTATTACATATGCATTATTTTCACTTTTACTTTAAAACTTTTGTAAAAACAATACTGTACTTGTCCTTTATTTCCAGCCCCGGGCATGGTTAAATCTCTTTCTCGCAGGATATATAACACTGCTCGCGTTGTGAAGGGGGGCGGCTAAGGAGAAATGGTTGGATCATCTGCTGGCTTATTGCTGCCGCTGGCAAGCTGCCTATTCTGCTTGTCGTGCTGGGCGTTGATCATTTAAAAGCCTGTACAGCAGCTGTCCTTTTTCCACTTTGCGTCTCTGCTGCTTGCGTTGTGCAGGGGGTTTGGCTGAACGTATCTTAAGGAATAGCAATCGGATCATCTGCTGGCTTGCTGCTGCTGGCGAGCTGCATGTTCTGCTTGTTACTTGTTGTTGTTTTAAGAGCTGGGAGCACATAAAGTGTGTCTGCCAAAAGCATTCCAACAACTGCTAGGTTAGATGTCCGTGAACTTGTTTTAAATGTTGTCTCACTGCCGTGTCTCACGTGATGTTAAAGTGTCTCTCGCGGGACGTCAAATTGTCTTCCGAGAAGATTACGTTTCGTCTCCCTTCCAAGATTTTTTTTTATAATAGAGAGATTCATTTGTCACACTCCCAATTGACTGGGTGTGTCAACTTCCAGAAATTCCAGAAGTAGTCATTCATTCTTAAATCCCTCAACACTCTTATTTTGTTTTGCAGGAGGTTGGTGTACTTTGTACCATGTGAACTTTGTTGCTTTCTCCCATTTTCAATTTTCTATTTTTCATTTTTCCAATACTATAGTAGAGCATTGTTCTGCCAAACAATAGAAATAACAAGGCAAATGAAAAATGCTGATAAGTCAGCGAAAAGGAGGTAAATATGTAGTCAGGAAACACATAGAGGTGGAAGCTGATTTTAATCATTAGAATCAAAATCACCTAATTGTAAATGTTACCCAAAATCAAAGTTGTAATAGAAAACAAATAAGTCAAAGCCCTGAGTTGAATGTTAACAAAGAAACTTTGTTAGATTTGTATCCACAATCACGGACAAAGTGTAATCCATGGTGTCGGCCTCTATATGGCTGCACTGATGATATCATCACTCACAACATCCATATCCACACCCACTAAAGACAGGTTATCATGTGATAGCAGCGACTAAAGAAAAAGCTGCCACTCATTCAAAAACTAAAATGGTAGAGTGGTATTTTTTAAAACATAAAAGAAATGTAATTAAAAAGGCTTAAACAAAAGTATTGATAGAAAACAAAACACATTTTAATTTTGAAAGTTTAAAAATTGTTTTGAGCATAGAAAAAAAGTTTGCATACCCCAGTAACTGTTAAAATAGTTTTATCTGTGTGTAAGCTAGCTTATTTCTATATTAAAATGTATTTATTTATCTTTACGGTTTTGGCAACTGGAAAACACTAGGTACACAAAATTAGTTTCTTTGTAAAAATACCTTTACTTGTTGATTTTTTAATATCTGGAGTTCCAGACATATAGCCCTGCCTGAATATATTTGTATCAGCAACCATGTTTTTCTTTCATGGACAGTCCTCTAGTTATTTTGTCGATGTCGGCTTACTGATTCCAAAGTGAAAACAAATGCTAAATCCAAAAACAAAAGATAGGCACTGATACCTCATTTAATACATTTAAAATTGTAGCCAATGCATTACTTATGTTGCTGATAACTACTACTGCTTGAAATGACAGATTTTAATTTTTTTTTCACAGTTGATTACACACCATCATTTTCAACATCCATTCCTTCAGTGTCATAATGATAAACTCCCCTTGTGTATTCTTAATTAGTCATGTATAAATGTTAATAGGTTTTTAGAGAAAACTTCGTAATTGCATTAGCACTGCTGAAACATGATATTATATTCATTTGAGTTGCAAGGCACTGCCATTGCTAAATTTCAGTTCTAGGTTCAAAAATTGCCAGAATGAAACAGCTTAATGAAGAAACATGTCAGTATTTTTTTTCCTCAGAATAAAGGTTAATCCATTGAACAGAATGTGAAGAAGCTGAACTTTTCTTAAAAGAGTGTCTATTGCTGTCTTGAGAGAACAGAAGACACTTGATCTTACCAGGACAGAAAACGAAGGGGAAGGCCTAAATGCACAACTGCATTAGAAGATATGGACATCAGATCCTCAATTGGTTTGTTCATTAAATACATGCCCGATTTCATTGTTCATCTGCAATAGAGAAAAGGCAACTCCAGGATGCTGAGTTTGAGGCAGAGTTTCAAAATTAAAGTTCTATATGAAACTGGCAAATGAAAAGAAACTGTTAAAATGGGCAAAAGAACACATACATTGGGTGGAAGATGACCAGAAAAGAGTATTACAGTTGCCATCTTCCAAAATATAAATGTTTATATTTAAATCACAATTGAAGGTAAGGTTTTAATTCTAATTGTGAAATTAAAAAATCAAGGTTTCTAGTGATATACAGCATAATATTACCACATTTCTTTTATAAATACAGTGCTTATGTATTTTTTATTTCTATGTAAAAAAGGCAACAAAAACAAATTCAACAAAATATAAAATATAAAAACCTGTAACAGGTAATGCTTCAATTCTTCATGAAAGTACAATGTTCCAGTCTTTAGTACTATACCATATAATGTGTAATACTTGACTTTCAATGGCCTCTATCTGTTAGCAAACCTTTGTAACTGATGCACTGAAATAAGAGTTCCACTCATAGCCTTTTATATAAGTGCATCTCTTCAGTATGCAGAGCTCCTGTGAGGGAAGAATCTCAGGAAGCAATGTTATAACAGTCAGATTAACAGGAATTTGTGTTTTTCATGTGCACCTGGTGTATACTGTTATATACTTGCAAATTATCTTTAAACTTTTGATGATCCAGTTATTTTTGAGATTTAGGGGTTATAGTTCATGTTATTTCCTTCCAAATATACTTTAAACTTAAAACATTATTTAACTCTTGCTCCTTGATAAAGAAAAAAAAAGTTCATGACTGCAAATTTGTCTGTTATTAAAAATGCTTATACCGGGAAGAAGCAGGCATAGCTAATTTTTCTTTTAAAATGACACAACATGCATGTGGAGTAAACATTTACAGTGTGTACTGCAGAGCATCCCTTCTCACTAGTAGATAAACACATCTAGTAAGTAATAATATTAAGGCAATAAGTAAATGTTCTTTGAAATACTACTTGGTACCACAGTATGTGCCAGCAGTGCTCTATCTGGACCCAAGGCTCAACACCTTTAAACTGCACCTAGTTTTAATTAAGATAATGTGACATCGCCATAAATTTTGCAAAGCTCTGAGACATTAATGATGGAAAAATATTTTGAGTCGCTAAAACATCAATTGTTTGAGATTTTTCAAGCCATAATGTGTAATGAAAACTGACTAGATAGACTTGCTGCAGCTTCCATCAATGGAGTCCTGTCCAGTAAAAAGAACATAACACTTTAAGTTAAACATTAGGACATAACCTTTTTATATTGTGTTCATGTCATTCCGTATTTGTCTTCAAACTTGTAGAGAAAAGCCAAGCAAAATGACACCTTTTATTGGCTAACTAAAAAGATTACAATATGCAAGCTTCCAAGGCAACTCAGGTCCCTTCTTCAAGCAAGATGCTTGTTAAAGCAAAGTCATGCTTTATAAAGGGAATGTTAGTGCCAGACATCTGTATGTTTTTTTTTCTTTCATTGTTTCAAGCATCCAACAAGGTCACTAAATCATCAGGTAATTGATTGTAGTCATATAGTGTGCTAGCCATGGTCATGCAGTGTATATCTCAAAATGGTTAGAATGTTGGCTGTTATGATCGTTTGAAGAATCTGTCCATTTGGATGAACTTGTTCCATGTTTTTTGCACATTATTGTTTTAAAATTTCTAAGATATTTTTGTTTTAGTATTTATGTTTTGAGGCTGTTTACCTTTTCACTTTTTAGCACTGTATGTTATTAATATTTATTTTGGAGCTAATGAAAATAAGTGTTTATCCACATTGAATGCATATAGTCAGGAGGTGAGGCAAGCTGTAGCAGTTATGTAATTCTGCTTTTTACCTTTCTTTTTTGGGTCAGTGTTAGGGCTTGTCAGAGATTTTTCACCATGTTCTGTCTCCTGCATTTTGTCTTCTGTCCTGTCTTGAATCAGAGACATGTTTCACACAAAACTAAGTCTAGCGGCCTGCTGAGAAAAAGCGTATTTGTTAGAAAGTGGTGAAATCTGTACATGAATTGTGATTTAGAGATTTTTATTAAACTGATTGTTTAGAAAATCTTTAGAAAATCCCAAGTGCTTTGCAATCATTGATACAGTTTTGAAATTTCTCTTTTATATGAGCGGCACTTTAGTAGTCATCACTCTAAAATAGACATGGGCTAGAGTTTGAAATTCCTATATACTCCATTTAACAACATATCTGGTTTTAAAATAATAGAAAAATATTTTTGAGACAAGATATTTTTCCAGAGTATTTGTTATCGACCTCAGGCCTAGGGGAACCTGGGCCAGGTACAAGTCACTGTTGCTACAGGGTGTAGCCACAGCAATATGGTGTAAAGCAAAAAAGAAACAGACAGCAGTCCCAAGTCTCAGACCATACTTCGATGTTCTCTTATACTTTTATTCTCCTTTTCCCAGAAATATATATATGCTTCAATTTCTGCATAGATGAACATGGTAATCAGTGAAAACAATGGTGCAAGCCAATTTACTCTGTATAACAAATAGTGTAAACACATTTACTTTGAGTGCTTGATTAGAAATCAATGTCCCCAGAACTCGTTAATTTTCCAAGGAAGCAGACAGTTCTGTATCTACACATTGTGTGTAGATAAGATACTAAATCAAAGCAGTCTGACTATTCAAAGCAGGTGACTCTTTAGCAAGACAGGTAAATATTTGTGTCCTGTAGATAGCCATCAGCAATAACCTGTAGCAGAATTTTCCAGAAATTCTGCCTTTCCTTTAAAACACTGGTTTATAGCCCATTACACTAAGCAACACACTGAAATGTCATTTTCTTTAGAATACTGAATTCTAGCCCATTACACATTGTTCCTGTAAGAGCCATTTTCCTAGTTATATAAGATTCATAAATATTTTACTAGATGACAATGCATAATCTATGGGAGGTTCCTATAACCCCCACGAGTAGAATTGTATTGGTATATTCTTGCCATTTCTAACAGCTTTGAGTAAACATTATTCTTCAGTTAGTGACAGCCTTGCCATGTGTAAGGTGTTAGAGGCATACAGTTTTAAACCATGCTCGTGCACGTGACCGCGCTTGATAGCCTACTGGCTCTTTGAGTGTGTGAAGTAACTCGTGCTTATTTAAGTGCAAAGCCGTATGTTTAAAGAGTACAGAAGAAGAAGCTAAGAATCTTTAAGTATAGAAAGAAGAAGTAAAGAACTTTTAAGTATAGAAATAACTAAAGTTCCTCAAGAAAAGTTAAGTTTAGACAAGATACATTTTTCTTTTTTTTTTTGCCTTTTATTCTACGTGTGTAACTATTTTTTCTTTTATTCTTGTGTGGATTATTTTCTTTTAACTTTCACTAAATATTTTTAAAACAAACATTTGGACTGAGAGATTAGATTTCTTTTGACACACGTTTTACCCATGCTTGATCTCACCTTATGCTTCGGCGGCTACAGTTCCAATATAGCAAAAATATCATAGATGAATAAATCCTTGAGGGTCTTGACTAATTTAATAAAATGGAGTACTATGTGATTTTTTTTATGGGTGAAACAGACAGTAACCATATCCAATTAAAATGCTGTCTATTCAAGTTCTTATTCAATTGTAAAACATAGGATTTTTGCTGTTGAAACAGAAAAAGTTACATGATTTACTCCAGAATCCTATAGCCTGAATATTGAATAGTAAAGACAGCTGTCTGGAAACATCTTTTCATCAGCCCCACATTAATTAATTAATTCAATTTGTTTCACTAGTAGTCAAGTTAAATGCTAAAAGAGTAAAGTGAAATGCTATGAAAAATTAATTTATCTTGCTTTAATTCTAATGGTAAGTAATGCCATTTCAAGAAAGTCCATAGATAAACAGTAGTTTTTCTCCTTGACTGCAATATATGGTCTTTCATTATCTGAGTGTTATAGTTTTCCTCATGTGTTTGCAGGTTCCCAACTTCTTTCAGGATGTGTCTACTATATTATAGCTTTGAAAGTCCATTGTGTAAAACAAAACATCCAGCTAGGTAAACAGACATGTTTGCACATACCCTCTGTCTACTGGTAGAAATATCCAATTTATTTGCCAATGTGGATTAAAAGCCCTCCAATTTCAATTTATCTCTTATCTGTTGGAGCCTTGCACAGTTCTCTGAAAAATGTTATGCCTCTGCCTTATTTTACTTATTAAACACTGATTTTTCTTCTCCCTGAAGCTCCCTTATATTGTATCTGTGTATACAGTATGTGACTTTTTTTCCATACTATGTTTGATTAATTTTTAAAATTGTTTTGTTCCACTAAGCCCTATGTAATGTAATATGCAGTAGGGAGGCATCTATAGAATGGTGAGCCTCTCTGCTGCCATCTAGTGAGCTGGGAGCACTCCTACTTTGTTAAAGTAATTGATGTTCACCATTGTCAAACTATTATTTTATCATCCTGTCCTTTGCCCTTTAAGTGATTTAAAGAGGGGAAAGTCTGAATTAGTGTAGGAGTGTGCTGTTTCAGGATGCTCATAAGAGCTATAATGATGTAATTCATGAGGTATAAGTACCTAATAAACAAGAGTAGTTGCATCAAATATTTGAAATATTAACGTGTGCTTCAATTTTAAGTATTTAAAGTTTAAATATTCTTGATGGTGATTGCATTTTGTTATTTTTCACTTTCACCCTCCATAGAGAGCCAGATCCTGAGTAAAGCATCAAAAATCAAGAATAACATCATATTCATCATCACTGACCTTGAAATAGTCTAAAATAGTATCCCTTATGTGTATTTAGACATTTGTCATTTTTAATCTTCTGGGTGTGGCTTTTAGAGGGCTAGGACCACTGGTAAAGAATTAAATATCAAAAATGCTATCATATTTATGATCAGCAACCTGGAAATAGCATAAAATGACACTCCACCTGCCCAATCCCAATTTGTTTGAATTTTTGTGTAAAGGAGTAACTGTGACCACTCGTATCCCATTAGGGGTGAACCCATGGGGTCCATTTATGTGGCATGAAGAAGTTCAAGTCCTTCTGGTCATTTTTCTGAATACATGTATTGTTTTTCTTTTTATCATAAAGGTGTAATTTCCTGCACAAAATGTGGTCCATAATTAAACTTAAAGTGAGGGTTTTTGGGTCTGTACGGCCAAAAATATGAAGGAACCCTAAAAAGCTTGGTATCTTGCATAACTCAACAAATCGAATGGTATATCAAATGTGGATGCACCGGACAAGCATTTATAAGTAATTCTTATGAACATAAAAAGAAGTCTACTTTAGACTTATAAGCAAAACTGTTTAAAGAAAGCAATATAAATGTACTCAAATGTATCTTAAATCCAAAACTCTACCAAAAATCTTCACTGGAATGATATCTATCATTTAGGATTAATAGGGAAGAAATTAATTAGAAGATAATACACAGATCTGATTGCAGCACTAATTTTTGAGAGAGGGAAGACTATCAATATATGCTTAGTAGAATTTTACAACTCAAAAATATTATCCTTACATGTTTGATAAAACATCTTGTGGCTCTGCATTCTGTTGACAGTGATTCACGTTTAATGCAATTTAGCTTTTAAAGTAGCAACCTAAAATTGCAACATTACCATGTTAAATTGCATCATTTTGATTTTCAAATTGAATAACATACAGTATATATGCCTTGTGCCCTGAATTATTTAAATGATCTGGTCTGCTGTAATCAAATAAGAGCATTTATTCTGTTTTAATATGGGCTTCTGTAGACTGGTTGGTGTAGGCTCACTGAACAGGTAGTCTTGTATTATTTTGTATTTTAGATCTTGGCTATTTTTTTCTATTTTTAGTTTTAAAGTATACACTAAGGGCGGCACGGTAGCGCAGTGGGTAGCGCTGCTGCCACGCAGTTGGGAGACCTGGGGACCTGGGTTCGCTTCCTGGGTCCTCCCTGCGTGGAGTTTGCATGTTCTCCCTGTGTCTGCGTGGGTTTCCTCCGGGCGCTCCGGTTTCCTCCCACAGTCCAAAGACATGCAGGTTAGGTGGATTGGCGATACTAAATTGGCCCTAGTGTGTGCTTGGTGTGTGGGTGTGTTTGTGTGTGTCCTGCGGTGGGTTGGCACCCTGCCCAGGATTGGTTCCTGCCTTGTGCCCTGTGTTGGCTGGGATTGGCTCGAGCAGACCCCCGTGACCCTGTGTTCGGATTCAGCGGGTTGGAAAATGGATGGATGGATGGATGGAAGTATACACTATAATATTACTGATGCATGTTTTTCATTTTTTTCAGTTAGTTCAAACTTAATAATAGTAAAAATTCTTCAAAGAAAGGGTTTTTCTATTCATAACCCTCTCTCATGTTTAGTAACATTAAAACTACTTCTGAATGAAAGAAGAGTCTCATCTACTACAGAGAACGGGATGCTGGCGCACGCATACTGTTGCTGCGCCTCCCTGTTAACAACACTTTTCATAAAATTCGCCTTAATCCTGCACTTTTTTTATGCTTGTTTTATTTTTTTATTGCACGTATAGTTCGTGGATGCAGCTGACTCGAATTGTATGGATTTGGATTAATTTTTACAGACTGTAAGAGCCAATTTTAGAAAGTTAAAGTTTTGAGTTAAACTCATATTAATGTTTGCTTTATTTGAATAGAACATAATTTCTTCTATAGTCATAGACAATGGTATAGTCTTTTTTCCCCCTATAAGTTAGTAAGAGATAGAATGATTAAGCTCAGAACTACATTTTTCTTATTATAATTTTTTCCTTTTTTTTGCTATTTTAATTTTTCTTCCTTTATTTTTGTGTGAACTGTTTTACTTTAAAATTTAACTAAACTTTTTAAAAAAAAAAAACGAAGATATTTTGTCTGTGGAATCATTTCTGCGCGTCAGGCCTTTGCTGAATCCCATTTTTTGAGTTCGAGCTGCAGAATTTTAGAAACTTTGGGAAAACGCAGCTACATTTCGTCAGAAAACTTGCCATTTTAAGGCCTTGAAACTGGAATCTACCATCTGAGGACAGAGGACGCTTCTGCTCCTGAACTTGTCAATAAAAGAAAAAGAACTGAGTCATCACGAGGTACTGTGTACTCTTACCTTCTATCTCTGCGTTATCGTAATGAAAGCAAGGTCGCCGCACCTGAACTTGAGAAGGTTTTAAGAGACTGTGATATTAAAACGACTTTGCGGATGATCGCTTTTGCTTTTGCCTGAGTTTTTGAAGCCTCGCTATAAGGAAATATCTGCTTTGTTGGAACGTTCCTGTTGTGACGTTTGTTGCTGTCAAGAGAACCAGCTGTCAGTCTTTGAGCTGTTATCATGGCAATGTCTAAGCATAATTCCAGTGAAATTAGTAGTGAATTGAGTACAGACTCGAAGCCAGAAAATGTAATCGGAGATCTTAAAGGACACATAAGTCAGAGGAAAGATAAACTTTCTGTGCAGAGGAAAGATAAACTTTCTGTGCTTATAGCTGAAATAGAAAGTCTTAAAGATACTCCAGAAAATCACTTAGAAGTAGCTGAAAGACTTGAAAATTTTTGCGAAACGCACAGTGAGATAGAAGAGTTGAATCAAAGGCTAATATCAATGTTGAGTAAAGAAGGCGCGATTAAGAAACAGAAAACGACATTCGCCGAAAGTTCTAAGAATTGGAACGAATTTGTTAATGTTACAAAGCTATGGCTGAAAGATGCAAATAGACTGTTAACACATAAATCCGATGATCAGCTAGTTAACCAATTCGAAGAGATGCAATTGCAAGAACGGAATCGCTCAAAGTCAAAGACACAAAAGACTTCTCCTCAGTTAAAGCGCGCTTTAGAAATTAAATGTGACTCTTTAGCCCAGAAAAGCGCTGCAGCGGCATCATCACCCTCATCGACAGTCACACTTGAACGCACAGAACTTGATAGTATTCTACAAATGTTACATGAACTTAAAGCTAAAGTAGAAAAGCAAGAACAACCCACAACCCCAGCGCCACGAGGTGAAGTACCACATAGACAGGTTCCTTTATTTTCAGGTGACCCACTTGACTATGCAGATTTCATCAAAGCCTTTGATCATGCTGTGGGTGCTGTATTAACAAACTCACAAGATAAATTAGATTACTTGATCCAGTACACCAGAGGTTCGCCTCAAGAAATGATTAAAGGCTGCGCACGAATGTCACCAGATGAAGGCTACTCAGAAGCTAGAAAATTGCTTGAAAGATATTATGGCAATGAGCTATTCGTAGCAGACACATACCTCAATAAAGCATTGAAATGGCCTGAAATAAAGCAAAACGATGGGGAAGCTCTAACTTCCTCTCTATCTGCATGAACACTATGAATGATTCAGGGAACGGTGGGGAATTTAATAACAGTAATAATGTGCGTGTTGTGTGTAAGAAATTTCCATCCTCACTGAATAACGAATGGATGAGGTATGTATATAAGCTTACAAAAGACAATAAAAAGAGACCTGGCATACCTGAACTAATTAATTTTTTGCGTGACAAGCTGAAATGCTTCTATACCCTTTGTTTTCACAAGGTGACACTTGTACAGAGAAAAAAGAAAAGTCTGAGAAAGCTAAGTATCCTCAGAAATACGGACAGAGATCGGGAAGTATTTTTTCCACAAGTATTTCCGATGTCGATGAAAAGGAGGCAAGAGAAACTTTGGTCGAAAAGACTGTTAATGATAACTGTGCATTTAAAAATCCTTGTGTATTCTGCAATGGGCAGCATATCTTTGCTGAATGTAGTAAAATCAAAGAATTGCCGCACAGAGAAAGAATTGACTTTTTAAAATCTAAAGGTTTATGTTTTCGCTGTCTCAAACAGGGGCACCTTGGTAAGAATTGTAAAGAAAGAATGAAATGTCAGACATGTTCTTTTCAGCACCAAGACATCCTGCATACCAAAAAAGGGCAACATCTAAATCTACAGCTAGTGTGGCGACATCTACTGACAAGGAAACAGAGACTGGAACTTGTGCCTTTACTGGGGCCAGAGAAGAATGTGCACTGCAAGTAGTTCCTGTAAAAGTAAAATCTAAGAAAGGCGAAAGGTATGTAGAAACATATGCCTTTATAGACCAAGGCAGTACAGTAACAGTTTGCACAGAAAGGCTCCAGAGACAATTAAACCTTCAAGGGAGGAGAACTCAAGTATTTCTCAAAACTATGAATAACTATGATGATGATTCAAAAGTTCTAACTCAAAGTTCTGTCTTATCAGATTTACAAGTCTGTGGTCTCAATGATGATAAATATTTTGATTTGCCAAAGGTCTTTACACAGGTCTCCATTCCAGTAGACAGAGAAAATATTCCAATACAAGAAGATATTGATAAGTGGGCATATCTTAAAGAGGTACGTCTAACTCATATTGACTCTGAAGTTGATCTTTTAATAGGAATCAACTACCCAGAAATCTTCAAGAAGTCACGAACCATATATAGCCAAGGAGGTGGACCCTATGCTATGAAGACTGCACTTGGATGGGTAGTTGGTGGACCATACAAAAAGATAGATGACCTCACAAAACAAAGTGGTAAGATACCCAAACATTCAATCAATTGTGTGTCAATAACAGAGATTGAGGATATGTTGTTGCAACAGTATAACACAGATTTTCCAGAACGCAGCTGTGAAGAAAAGGAGGAGATGTCACAGGAGGACATCAAGTTCATGCGCATAGCCTCAGAATCTGCGAGTCTGGTAGGTGGCCATTACTCTTTAAATTTGCCTTTGAAGGATGAAACACTGAAAATGCCAAACAATCGCTGTATTGCTGAACAGCGTGCTATTGGACTCAAAAGAAAACTGAACAAAAATTCAGGTTTCCACGGAGACTATAAAGCCTTCATGAAAGACATTATAGACAAGGGTTATGCTGTTAAGGTACCCAAAGAAAACCTAAATAGCAACGAAGGCAGAGTGTGGTACATCCCACATCATGGTGTGTATCATCCAAAGAAAAATAAAATTCGAGTAGTCTTTGACTGCACTGCCACCTACCAGGGAATCTCACTTAATGAGCAATTATTAAAAGGCCCTGACCTAACTAACACACTCATTGGCGTCCTTACAAGATTCAGAAAGGAGCCAGTAGCACTAATGGCAGACATTAAATCAATGTTCTACCAAGTTAAAGTACCAGATAAAGACACTGATCTTTTACGTTTTTTATGGTGGCCTGAAGGTAATCTAAGTAAAGAAGAATACAAAATGACAGTACATCTTTTTGGTGCTACTTCTTCACCCAGTTGTGCTTCTTATGCTTTGCGTAGAACAGCAGAAGATGCCAGAGATACATTTCCTGAGGAAGCTGTTAACACCGTTCTCAATAACTTCTATGTGGATGACTGCTTAAGGTCAGTGACAACAGAGGAACAAGCTATAAAGCTGGCAAAGGACCTCCAAGCTCTATGCCTAAAAGGGGGATTTCACTTGACTAAGTGGGTGAGTAACAACAGAGAAGTTTTATTGTCTATTGCCTGAAGAAGACAGAGCTCATGAACAAAAGGATTTAGACTTGAACCACAGTCTCCTTCCCACAGAGCGTGCCCTAGGTGTCCAGTGGTGCACAGAAACGGACAGCTTCAAGTTTCAGATTAGGTTACAAAGCAAGCCTGCTACAAGGCGTGGTATTCTGTCTGTTCTTAGCTCAGTTTATGATCCACTTGGTTTTTAGCACCCGCCTTACTGCCAGCTAAGTTTATTCTAAGAGACTTATGCAAAGATAAATTTGGGTGGGATGAAGAAGTAGAAGTCAAACACATTCAGAAATGGAAAAAGTGGATGGAGGATTTGCAGTCACTTACAGACTATAAGGTGAACAGATGCTTCAAACCTACTGGGTTTGGAACTATAAATACAGCACAAATGCACCATTTTGCAGATGCTAGTGAAGATGGATATGGCACTGTCACTTACCTTGTCTTAACCAACGAAGAGGGCAAAAAGCATTGTTAATTTCTGATGGGCAAGTCAAGAGTTGCACCATTGAAACAGGTAATGATCCCAAGATTGGAGCTGACAGCAGCCGTTGTGGCAATTAAAATGGACAAAATGCTTAAAGGTGAGCTTCAAATGCCCTTAGAAGAATCTACATTTTGGACTGACAGCACCACGGTGCTAAAATACATTTCAAATGAAAGCACTCGGTTCAAGACCTTTGTTGCCAACAGAATCTCCGTGATCAGAGATCATTCACAGCCTTCACAATGGAAGTATGTCACATCTGCTCTTAACCCGGCTGATCAAGCATCCTGGGGGCTAAGCATAGAAAACTTTCTCAAAAGCACCACATGGTCACAAGGTCCAAGTTTCTTATTGAAGCCTGAAAAGGAGTGGCCAAAAAGACCAGATCAACCTAATGATCCACTCATTGAAGATGATCCAGAAGTTAAAACTTGTGCAGTTAACGTGACAAAAATAGAGGAAGCAACCGAGCCTATCAACAAACTAATCACCTATTTTTCAGATTGGCATCGCTTGAAGAAAGCAGTGGCTTGGTTCCTCAAGTTTAAAGACTTAATGCTGAACATAAGAAATGAAAGAAAAACATTCCAACTAGAAGTCAGTCAGACTAAAAGTAATCCAGAAGAACAAAAATCACTCATTGCAAAGCACATGAAAAAGTATAAATTGACTCTAAAAACAAATCCAATTTCCCTAGACGATTTAGTTAAAGCCGAAACAGAGCTTATCCGCCTCAGTCAACAGCAAGAATTTCCAGAGGAATTACAGGCTTTAAAGAAAAAGACTTGTGTTAAAAAGAACAGTCAAATCTATAAACTTGACCCGATCATACAAGATGGAATACTGAGAGTTGGAGAAAGACTCTGCAAATCTGCAATGCCCGAAGAAGCTAAACATCCTGCAATTCTACACAAGCATTCACATGTTGCTTCTCTTATATTGCAGCACATTCATAAACGAATTGGACATTGTGGGTGCATTTATGTGCTTGCACAGCTACGCCAGAAATACTGGATACCTCAAGCAAACTCAGCTATCAGAAAAATAATTTCAAAGTGCACAACGTGCAGAAGATACAACGCAAAAGTAGGTGAACAAAAAATGGCAGATTTGCCAGAAGATCGCCTAGCACCAAGCCAACCACCGTTTACAAATGTTGGAGTCGATTATTTTGGCCCCTTCCTAGTCAAAAGAGGAAGAAGCCTAGTTAAGAGGTACGGAGTAATCTTCACATGTTTAACAACCAGAGCTGCACACATAGAGATCGCACATAGCTTAGACACTGATTCTTGTATCCAAGCCATACTCCGATTTACCGATAGAAGAGGACAAGTTAAAATCATGCGCTCAGACAATGCAACAAATTTTGTAGGAGCAGAAAGAAAGCTACAAGAAGCTATTAAAAAGTTGGAACACAAAAAAAATCAGTGACGCTATGATGCAAGAACAAATCAAATGGATTTTCAATCCACCATCAGCTTCTCATCAAGGTGGAGTGTGGGAAAGACAAATAAGGAGCGTAAGAAAGATCTTAAATTCAACACTAAACCAACAAACACTCGATGATGAAAACCTTCCTACAATGATGTGTAGAGTGGAATCAGTACTCAATGACAGACCCCTTACAAAGACATCAGATGACCAAAATGATTTGGAACCACTCACACCCAATCACTTGTTGTTACTGAAGACAAAACCTAAATTACCACCCGAACTCGTTTCAGAAAATGAACCATACCCAAGAAGACGCTGGAAACAAATTCAATACATGGCTGATTTGTTTTGGAAAAGATGGACTAAAGAGTATTTGCCAATACTTTAAGAACGTCAAAAATGGCTAGCACCAAGAAGAAACTTTGAACCAGGGGACGTTGTTTTAATTGTAGATAAAGCTACACCTCGCAATTCCTGGGTAATGGGTCGAGTCATCAAGACAATGCCAGATGCCAAAGGTGCAGTCAGAAGAGTTTGTGTGCAGACCAAAACCAGCGCACTGGACAGACCCGTGAACAAACTGTGCCTGCTTCAAGAAACAGCCAAAGTTTGAAATATGAAATTTTTAAAGTGTTTGTTTGCAGTGTTAATGTTAGTAATTTGAAAACAATAGTTAACTGTCTCATATCGAAGTAAAGTATAGTAATTGTCTCCGCTCCTGCATAGCCAATTAGGGGCCGGAAATGTAAGAGCCAATTTTAGAAAGTTAAAGTTTTGAGTTAAACTCATATTAATGTTTGCTTTATTTGAATAGAACATAATTTCTTCTATAGTCATAGACAATGGTATAGTCTTTTTTCCCCCTATAAGTTAGTAAGAGATAGAATCTTCTTGCTATAACTGAGAAACAGTGAGATAATAAATTCAGTTGTGTTTAAAACAGGTCCCAGTAAAGAGGGACTTGATAAACCCATTTTAAGTTTAGAAATGGGATAAGCATACAGTTTTCTGACCGTTTTGATATGGTTCAGAAATTATAAGAAATTAATAACGATTTAAGTTGTATCAAGATTAAGCTCAGAACTACATTTTTCTTATTATAATTTTTTCCTTTTTTTTGCTATTTTAATTTTTCTTCCTTTATTTTTGTGTGAACTGTTTTACTTTAAAATTTAACTAAACTTTTAAAAAAAAAAAACAAAGATATTTTGTCTGTGGAATCATTTCTGCGCGTCAGGCCTTTGCTGAATCCCATTTTTTGAGTTCGAGCTGTAGAATTTTAGAAACTTTGGGAAAACGCAGCTACACAGACTTTATGGACTTTACCTTGACTGGGAACAACTGAATCTGTGGATCACCGGACGAGACCTACAAATATTTCTTTTGTACCTGGCAATCTAGATAGATAGATAGATAGATAGATAGATAGATAGATAGATAGATAGATAGATAGATAGATAGATAGATAGATAGATAGATAGATAGATAGATAGATAGATAGATAGATAGATAGATAGATAGATAGATAGATAGATACTTTATTAATCCCAATGGGAAATTCACAATCTAATCAAATCTAGGAGCCTGGGATGATCTGTCTCCTTGATTATAGTTGCTATGCTGGTCTGCTCTTGATTCATTTTATTGTGCTTTATGACTAAAAACTGATCTAATGTTCACACTCACCTGGCTTGTGGCTCTGGGGTGATCACACCTGTAATACCCAGAGTTACTATTACTTGTTTGTGGCTGTATGTTGGAACCTCCACATCCTGCTACCTCCTCCTGCTATGCTTTCTCCAGCTTTGCTATTGCCGCTCATCTGCGCCACTGCACCCTCCCATCTCACCTGCTCCGCTGTGCTGTGCTGCTTCTCCACTGCAGTCAGATAAGTATTGCCCAGTATCATGCTAAAATACTCTTGTGACAAACTCCTTCTTATTAAACAGTTTGTCCAGAGCAAATGGTCTGAGTGGAATATCTTAAAAGACACCGGTATTTTGCGGCACCCGAAATATGTACATCATGGGTCAGGTCACCGCCACCACCAGGCTGTAAATGAAAAGATCACAGACAGCATTTGCTCAGGAATACGCCGTCCTTCTCATGGCCCTGGAAATAGAAGTGTCAGTGTGCCAAATTTACAGTATGTGAAAATAAACTCCGGTCACAGCTCTGTGATGCTCTGTTTGATGCTGTCAGAATTCAACATTGACACCAAACTTGATATGCTGTGTTTAACGGAGACTTGGAAAAAACTGAATGAATTTACGTCTCTCATGAAGGTGACACCACCTCATTACACTTTCCTCACAGAGCCTCGTAGCTCAAGACAAGGTGGAGGACTTTCAGTAATTGTCAGAGTGGAGTTAAACATCAAAAGAATCCCAATTGATTGTCCATTGTCTTTCGAGTGTCTGGCTCTTAAACTAATAATTGAATCAGGTCCTGTCTTACTCATTGTTCTTTATCATTTTCCAAAATACAATGCATCCATCTTATCTGATCTATTAACCCACTTAAGTTCCTTCTCCCAGAGAGTCATTCTTCTTGGTGATTTCAACATTCATATTGACATCCCCACATCTAAACTGAGAAATTAATTCCTATCCATACTGGACTATTTTGACTTGACACAACATGTTGATTTTTCCACCCACTCTGGTGGTCATATATTGGATCTGATCTTTACCTCTGGACTATATGTTGCCAACACTTACAACACTGATTTGGGACTCTCTGACCATAAAGTAGTACTTTTCACTGTCTCATTACCTCTCCCTACTCTTACCTGTAAACGACAAATTTCTTACAGAAACCTTAAAAATATCTGTCCCTCTATCCTTTCTGGATCCATTTCTGATCTTTAACTGTATTCACCTATTCCATCAACACTAGATAGTCTTGTTGACCACTATAACTCAGCCCTTCATTCAGCATTAGATAAAACAGCTCCTTTTAAACATTAGGTTTCCTTTAAGTGTGCACTTCCAGGCTTTCTCTGACCACCAAAGACCTTACAGAGAAGCACTAACTGCTGCCAAGAACACCCATTATGGCAGAATAATAAAAACAGGCCACGATAACCCAAGGGTTTTGTTCTCTGTAGTTAATAAACTACTCCAACCCGCATCTGGCCCAACTACCTCTTCTACTGAAGTCTGTGAGAAATTCCTCCACTTTTTCCATAACAAAATTAAAGATCTAAATAATTCAACTAACATAAATACATCATCTGTTTATACTGTATCTTTCCCTGTTTTCCTACTCCATCCAGCTCCTTCTCTACGTTCTCACCACTCACATCTGCTTTTGTTAATGACCTGCTTTGTAAGATGAGGCCGACTACTTGTGTACTGGACCCCATCCCCACCACACTACTTAAATCCTGCCTTCATCCCATAATCCCGACTGTTACAACAATAATAAACTCATCCCTTGACACTGGCTCTGTGCCGCTCACTTTTAAAACCGCTTCTGTAACTCCAATGTTAAAAAAGTCTGGTCTTGATGCTGACAATCTTAACAATTTCCGGCCTATTTCCCACTTACCTTTTCTGTTAAAAGTTGTTGAGCGTGTTGTAGCTTCCTAACTCACCAACTACTTAACTTCTAATAATTTGATGGAACCCTTTCAGTCTAGTTTCAGAGCACAGCACAGCTGAGAAACTGCTCTGCTACGGGTAACCAATGATTTGCTTATGGCAGCAGACTCTGGACAAATCAGCATATTAATTCTGTTAGACCTCAGTGCAGCATTTGACACTGTCAGACATGACATTCTACTGTCCAAAATGGTGAACATGCTGGGTATCTTTGGCACTGCCCTCCAGTGGTTCAAATCCTATCTGACTGATAGGCAAGAGTTTGTTAGTCTTGGCAATAGCAGGTCCAGCACAGCGCCAGTCACACAAGGAGTTCAACAGGGCTATGTCCTCGGTCCTCTGCTTTTCCGTTTTTATATGCTTCCCCTTGGCCATATTATTCGTAGCTTTGGACTGAGTTATCATGTTTATGCAGACAATACTCAACTCTATTTCAATGTTAAAAGTGGAACTTCATCAGAGTATTCTCAGCTCACAACTTGCCTCAGTGAAATTAAAACCTGGATGGAGCAGAACTCTTTAAAATTAAATTGCAACAAAACTGAACTCCTGCAAATTGGGACTAAAGTGCAACTTAATAAAATGAGCTCCTTCCCAGTCAATCTTGGCGGTGAACTCATCAGACCTTCCTCTACTGTAAAGAATCTTGGTGTCATTTTTGATTCCTCCCTTTCTTATTCCGCCCACATAAACCACATTAAGAAACATTCTTACTTTCACCTCCGTAACATATCCCGTGTTCGCTCCTTCCTCTCCTTCTCTAATGCTGAGAAACTTGTCCATGCTTTTATCACATCCCGCATCGATTATTGTAATTGCCTACTGGCAGGTGCCCCTTCTAATCTTATATCACAGCTCCAGCTTATTCAAACTCGGCTGCAAGAGTCCTTACATAGACCAGCAGCAGCGAGCACATAACACCCATCCTGCTTCGCCTTCACTGGCTCCCTGTGTCTTACAGAATTGAATATAAAATTCTACTAATTAAGCCTTAAATGACCTTGCGCCAAACTACATCAGTGACCTTCTCCATCACTATGTGCCTGTCCGCCCACTAAGGTCCTCTGATTCTGGCAATCTTGTTGTACCCCACACTAATCTAATAATAATAATAATTCATTACATTTATATAGCACTTTTCTCAGTACTCAAAGCGCTATCCACACAGGGAGGAACCGGGAAGCAAACCCACAATCTTCCACAGTCTCCTTACTGCAAAGCAGCAGCACTACCACTGCGCCACCTGTGAGGACTAATCTACACTGCATGGGTGACAGGGCCTTCCGCTGTATAGCGCCAAGACTCTGGAATGACCTACCAAAATTAATTAGATCAGCTGACTCCTTGAATTCTTTTAAAAAACTACTCAAAATTCATCTGTTCAAGAAGGCTTTTAGCTCTACCTGACTTTATTACCCTTCTTTCAGTTTACCTCTATGTGTCAAGATGTAACCTGTGTGTGTTAGACCATCAATTATGTTGTCTGTTAGGCTTTTTCTCTGAATTTACTATCTTACTCTTCTTTATTTATTTATCTGGTTTAGTACAATGCTATATACTGTATACCCTGCCGTTCTTTCTTAAACTCTGTGAAGTGCCTTGAGCATGGGAAAGGCACTATATAAATAAAATGTATTATTATCTTGTTTCAAAACAATCTGAACATTTGGGTGTCACTTTCACAATTTCTGAAACTTTTTTTTTTTAAATAGGATCTTTGCTAAAAGTAAACCTGCTTCTTGCAACACTTCTGAAGCTAGACAACCAGTTTTGTTTTTTTGCCCTCATTTAAGCTCTCCTACTACATTTCAAAATTCAGAATTCATGAACATAGGTAGTTTGTATTTTCCTATGCTTAAAATACTTTATATACGTTTACTATATGTGTATACTATATATGAGGATGCTTTTGTGTCATCTCCAACTCCAAACAAGACCTAGGGAAGACAAAACTGAAAAGGAATGGTTTACTATAAAATAAGTACTCTTGAACAGTGAACATGCAAAGTATACCAAAAAAAGAATACAACTCAGGACCTAATACTTTCACAAGGCCCCCCTGAAGTAAAGTGAGATCTGTAGCTGATTGGCATCTTTTACATAATTAATACCGCATTCGCGTCTTTGGCTGGGGGGTGTGGAGGGTTGGGGCGTGGTAGAATGGCGAGATCAGTTCCCGTGTGCGATGTGGGAGCGAACGGCCATGCACTTAGTGCACATGTGCAGGATCGCCCATGACCCAGATTGGTGCTGGGAGCTGCTGATTGCCGCACCTGTGCCATGACCCTGTCTTAAGAAGGGAAGTGCATGCGCGAGAGAGGAAAAAAGGACAAGAAAAGAAGAGATAAGGGAAATTAAAGAAAGGAAGGAGAGAAGCAGAAACATGAGAGAGTGAGCAGTTGTAATAAGAGGAAGCAGGCAGATGGGAGTGGAGCCCCAGGAAAGACTGTGCGAACGGCACTCAAGAGAGGGCACAGGAGTTGCTCCTGTTGAACATCTAAGTAGCAGGAGTGACCACTAGGCTCAGGAGTGTGCTCTCACCATGAGCAGCCAATGGATCATAAGCAGTGAGAGGACAGAGCACTGTTTTGCCGTATGGTGTCTGGAAAGGCAGTGGTGGGAACAGAGCAGGGCATGGTGGTTCCCTACAGATGCAGGAGAAGAAAGTTGTCTGCACCTGCGGGGTGACTTCTCTGGCTGCATGGTCCAGAGAAGAGAAACCGAAGAGGAGTTGCCAGTTTTAAAGGGGCCCGAGGCTCACTGGAATTAAAGACTGTTTCCTGCCTGAGTTTTAGCCTCATTTTAATTGATTTATTTATTTGCATTTTAACCTCCACTTGCACTTTGTTTTTATGGATTACTTATTTATTATAAAAGGAACACTGAACTTTTCAAACACTGTTTTGTTTTGATTTATTTTAATAAGAGCACTGAGCACTTTTCATCATCCCCTTGCTTGTTGTGTTTGTCCTCATTTGCTTAGCTCATCCCCGTCATGACTATCGACAGTGTTCGGTTCAAGGGGCTCCCAAAATGGAGGAGGGAGCATGGAGCGGAACCACACCGTCACACCCACTTGATACACAAGGTGCCCCAGATTATCATGTGTGATGGCTGCCCTACTTGACAATAAGCATTCTTTACAATACTCCACAGCTGACCCTCCCTTAAGACAATTACACAGCTTCTCCACACCCTGGTTAGCCTCTCTTTCTTTTCATTCAATTTCTGCTGCCAATTGAGTCCCTGCTATACACTTGCCATGCATCTCCATGCTCCCCAATATACTGGGTGGGTGGAGATTTTAAACTCTAGCTATGGACCAGTTCTGAGTAATCCCCAAAATGATTTCCTGGACACTGTGTTAAATGTCTGGGCTAGTCTTTGAGAGTTCCATTCATGCCCTTCCAATACAATATATCGGACCAGAGGGAGTCCAGAAAGGTTGACTGTCCCAGTGATTCTTGGAAGTCCAAGCATACTGAAGTGAGACTCTGTTTCTTAATATCTTGAGGGACTCCTAACACATTAACAGGTGTCACCTCCTGGCACTGCTTATTAAATTCAAAACTTTTGCAGTCCTTTATTGGTCCCTTAGTTCTCCCTGTTAACTGTACATGGGGTCAGTACTGGCCTTATTAGCACAGTTTATTCTTCATTTATAATCAGCATGGATATCAAGTTGTTTATTTATTGCTATCTAATCTAGTTCAGGTTTGCAGAAAACACAGAGAGAGAGCAATAAATTAGTCAATGGTAGGGTGCAGAGTAACTTTTTTAATCCGGTCACCTGTATTGTCTTCTGAGCTTTATAATAATAATAGTACATTTTATTTATATAGCGACTTTCCCATGTTCAGGACACTTTACAGAGTCACAGAAAGAACAGCATGGTATATGTAACATTGGATACACTTTTTTTCTGCATAGAAAACTAGAACAGATAAATATAGGATATGCAATACATTAAATATAATACTACAGTATATTCACTACTAAAAGAAAGCCTGAACAAATAACATAATTTGTGATATAACACATGCACACACACACACATTATCCTGAGCATCTGGACAGAGAGGTAAACTGAAAGAAGCATCAGAATATTGGGATAAGTTAAAAGACTTCCTGAACAGATGAGTTTTAAGTTGTTTTTTAAAAGAATGAATTGAGTCTGTTAATTTAATTCATTTAGGGAGGTCATTCCAAAGTCTGGGTGCAATGCAGTTGAAAGCCCTGTCACCCACAGATTGCATGTTAGTGTGGGGCACAACAAGGTTGCCAGAATCTGAGATTCTTAGTGGGCAAACAGGAGCATAGTAAAGGAGAACATCACTGACTAGTTCAGTGCAAGACCATTTAAAGTTTTGTAGGTCATTGATAGAAATTTTTAATTCAGTCCTGTAATACAGGGAGACAGTGAAGGTGAAAGAGGAATGGTGTTATATGCTCACTGTTGCTGGTTTGTGTAAGAACTTTTGCAGCAGACTTTTGAATCAACTGGAGCTGCAGCACCTGCCAGTAGGGAGTTACAAACTGGCATCCTTGGGAGACCTCCTCT
The DNA here is from genome assembly GCF_900747795.2 of Erpetoichthys calabaricus. NCBI lineage: Eukaryota > Metazoa > Chordata > Cladistia > Polypteriformes > Polypteridae > Erpetoichthys > Erpetoichthys calabaricus. The sequence continues at coordinate 91,938,837 of NC_041404.2, forward strand.
AAGTTTGTGGTCCCGGGCAATTGCCTGCCTTGCCAATCCTGTCATAGCACCTAGCACCACTGCCTCTTCTGCCTCTTGGGCATATTGACTCCTGGCAACATTTTTAACAATGCTGAACTCCGGACATTTCAATCCATGAGGTCAGAGTTTGTAAATCCATCCTCTTTTTTTCTTCCTTTTACTTGAAACATGAAATCTCCAGCTCTTTCCTCCCATTTTTATTAACATTTTTTAGTACCTCTCCATATTCTGTACCTAAAAGTCAGTAGCATCCATATATGCTCATCTATTCAAGACTTTGTATTGTTCTGCCCTTTATCATTTCTTTCTGTTTGGCAGTCTCCACTCTCCAGGCAATCTGTTTTCACTATCATTTCTTTCTGTTTGGCAGTCTCCACTCTCCAGGCAATCTGTTTTCACTACCATTGTATTTTTGTCTAAGACCCCCAAACTTCAAACATTCATCCATCCATCCATCCATTTTCCAACCCGCTGAATCCGAACACAGGGTCACGGGGGTCTGCTGGAGCCAATCCCAGCCAACACAGGGCACAAGGCAGGAAACAATCCCGGGCAGGGTGCCAACCCACCGCAGGACACACACAAACACACCCACACACCAAGCACACACTAGGGCCAATTTAGAATCGCCAATCCACCTAACCTGCATGTCTTTGGAATGTGGGAGGAAACCGGAGCACCCGGAGGAAACCCACGCAGACACGGGGAGAACATGCAAACTCCACGCAGGGAGGACCCGGGAATCGAACCCATGTCCCCAGATCTCCCAACTGCGAGGCAGCAGCGCTACCCACTGCGCCACCGTGCCGCCCTTCAAACATTCATTGTTCACTAAATTTTTATTTTAATCCCCAAAAGTGTTTTGACGTGGGTCTCTCTGTTGATCCCCATTGTCCCTTCTGATAGGCAAGCCTCCTAAGAACTTTTTTGAATGTTTTTGGAGTAGCTCCTCAGTCTCCACTTTTAGGATGTATATTGCTACTTTTCTGTTGACTGTCTTTCAAACTAAAATCCTTTTCCTCTTCCAAATATTTCTTTTACTTAACTTCCTGTCTCTCATTCTCTCTCTCTGTCCCCTTTTTCTATCCAACAGAAGTTGTTTTGTCGAAACTCATTGGGTGCAAAGGTAGCTCAGTAGATTTCTGATGTCTCTCTCTCCTTTACATCTTGACAGTCTTCATTTTTCAATGTTACTCTACTGGAACTCTCAGTAGCAGTGATCAATGGGTCATCTGGTTCATATATTACAGAAGGATTTATTCTGGTGCAACCTCTTCAGAGTCAGGCAGCCTGTGGTGGCTGCTGCCTTTTTCTTTCTATCGATATTTTATTATAAAGGAACCTCATTTGCGGGCTGCATTTCCCTTCCAGGTTTTGCTCAGGCAATTTTCTTCTTAGCTTTTCAAGAGAGCACATTTCTGGAGTGTTTTCTATTTTTTTTCTACTGTTACAGGTGCTATTATTGTCTGTTATGAAATTTTTATCACACTGAGTTTTTATTTGTTTGTTACCCAATATTGTTATTAAAACTCCAAAAAAAAACAAAACATTTGATCATGGAAAAGTAATAAAATGACAGAACAGCAGGACAATGGTGCAGTGGTTTAAGTTCTGCTGCCACATGGATCCAAGTCCTATGTCTGAATCCAATGTCTGGTCATTGTCAACCTGGAGTTTTCGCATTCTCCCTATGTCTGTGTGGGTTTTCTTCTGGGTATTCTGGTTTTCTTCTCACATTGATGACTCTGTATTGGCCCCAGTGTGGGTGTGCATATACAATATGTTGGTCTTGAAATGGACTGGTACCCCATCCAGCATTTTTGCTGCCATGTGTTCTAACTCTTGTTAGTTTAATTATCTTGTTAGTTTAATTATCTTCACCACAGTCTTGTCTGGCTGGCCAATGGGCACTGATCTCTGCCCATGGCCCATCCTTCGATGAGATTTATTTGTGCATGGCCTGTTCTCATAAGAATGCATCATACTCAGTCATTTCACAGAAGGACCAAAGGAAATAAAGGGGAGACTGGGTTTTCCTTCAGGTTATACTTGTGAAAACTGCTTTCATTGTTTTAAGCTTTAGGCTAGGGATTTGAACTTTTTGCTTACTCTTTAGATTTTGTTCTTTTCTAGTATTTTATTGATTATGAACACTTTATGCTTGCTTTTTCGTTTTTGTTGTTTTTGCACACTACTGGATTTACAAACTTTAACAGGAAACTGACCAATTCTCAGAATTTACTGTCAAAAGTCTAATTTTAGTCAGAGTTCAGTTCCGAATAAATGTGAAGTGGTATTGCTTGCTGATAATGTTCAATATATAGACTCTTACTATAAAGAATAAATGATGATTTAAAAAGGAGTAACGTGAATACACAGGGAATGCATAGTTGAAACAAATGGTCTGATATAATTCTGTTAAAAGAATTGGGTTAACAATTGATCATTCTGTTATTTGGTGTAAAACATTTTAAATTAATGTGCAGTAACGGTTGATTTACGACTATCCTTTAACAGGCTTAACTGACAATACGATATATTTATGACCTTTTTATTTTCCTGCATAAAAGCAGATCCATTAAATATGTGTTGATCTTTTTGTCAAGTTATTTTATAACCTAATTAATATACATGTCGCTGCTTGCACGCTCTGACTGGACTCCTAGAAAAGCACATTTCTGAAAAAAATTTGAAATTATGTTAGATTTTCCAATTGATCATTATTATTGGGATTACTGTATCTATCGCTCCACTGACGTTAAAACATTTTGAGATAAAGTGTATCGTGAACATCGCCAGAAACACATCTTGACAATTCTTGTCTATGCCGCCTCACATTTCCTTTATTCTGACATTGACGCATGCACAAGTGTTCGGTACAGCGAATTTAAGCATTACGTTTCACGACAGTCACTGTGGGGTTAACGGGTGCCGGTGACGTCATGAGGGCCGAGTTCTCGTGTGAAAGTGTACTTCCGACATCGGATGTCATACTTTTGTGAATAATCAAAGCGAACAAAGATATTTAGCTTCTTTATTTGGCTTCGCAAGTGGATAGGCGCAATGGCTGCCTGCGTGGAACTTGGCACTTGTGTACTGTGAGACGCTGGACAGAAAACGTTCTCTTCTTAAGATTGTCTCCCCTCCCCAAGAGACGTCGCTGTGATCATTATAAGAGGTGGGGCCTTCGTGGGGCGGGGATTGGGCGCAAAAGTATGGAGAAACATCTCTTCATTATGGAAAGCGGTTTTAGCAACTAATTGTATATTCTTGGATATGAAATGTGAAAATGCCCGTGCCATTTGTTTTAAATAGGATGCTAGCACTCCCATGAATGAGCGTGCTGTACTGGTGGCACGGGGCCTAAAAGTCGTTTAGAACGTGCAGGATTGGCGCATGTAAAACTGGATTAACTGGGGTCGGAATTAATATGAGCCAACGTTATTGGCGATGTCGGAACTGGGAGAGTAAATGGAGTGTGCACCCCGGTGCAGTGTTTAATGAAGTGGATACTGGCCGCTTTGGTAGAGCAGCAAACAAAACGGAGTGCAGCATTTTAATCAGTTTATCTTGGGGTGGCAGAGCTTTACGCTTTTCAACTGAGGGTTTTTTGTAATTACATATTGGCCCTATGTGGCAGTACTCCAGTTTACTCACATATAGGTTTTTATAGAGTCATTATTGTTACATGTACAGAATACAGTGAAATTTTAACTTGCATGTACTCATTAATGTGAAATACATCCCCACTCTCTAGCACCGTGAATAGTAAGTAATATCCACAGAATCTTAATTTTTTCTGTAGTGAATATCATGTCCGTCTGTTAATCGGGCATGGTGACTCCGATTAGCTCTGCAAACAGTTGCATGAGCCTGGGTTTGAATTTTGGCTTAATTACTGTATGAAGTCTCTCGCTGTCTTTTTTTCATTTATTTGCCCTAAAATGTTACAGTTGTTCCCGCTTTCAATCGACATGCACATTGGCATAATCAGAGCCTTAACTGACATCCTTTATGAGTGTGTTTATTCTGAGTGAAATTGGATCACCTGTTCAGGGCTTTTTCAGCCTTGTGCTAGTTGGAACCAGGAGAGAGACTCAGGCTACCCATGTGCATTTTGCAGGAAACTTGTACTCCTTGAGAAACTAAGTTCTACTGTCTCCCCCCTTTTGCTATTTAATAAATCCATCCACGGAAAGAACAAGCACCTACCCCAGCACATGTGATAACAGGGAAAACACTTGAAAGTTAGACGAAAGTAGTACTTAGCTTGACTTTTAATTTTTACATTTTTTAAACAAACAGCTGTCAAGAAGGCAGAATATCATCAGAACAGCAGTCTCTGGTACAACAGGAGCATCAGGGAGTTTCTTGTATGTTGCTGAATTCTTTTCCTGGCTGTGACCAGGTGACTTGGTTAGGGGAAGCAGGGGGAAGACATACATTGTTAACTGCAGTGTGCAATCAGCTCGGGATCATCCCATTCTGATCTGATCTTTGTATGTATTTATATACTGTTGGCATGTCCCCCAGAGGTGCAGACTAGCTGGGGAGTAAGACTAAGTATAGTTGCAGTATAGTTCTTGGAGTCACAGAAGAGGAGCAAAATTGCATACTAAGCTAGACCACCTTTTGAGCAGGTTCAATAAACATAGTGCTATACGTAATGTTACAAAATGAATTCCATACCTATCAGACAGACTGTTACAGATCTGAAAAGGCACTAATATGCAAGTCAAAAACATTGAATTTTTTAAGTACATGTATTTTGTGTGACATGATCTGAGGCAGTCTCCAATGCCTAGCCCAAAGTTACAATCGCAACAGTAGAAGTGTGTTTCTTTGAACACTTAACATTTTTTTCTGTTGTTTGCACATGACAGGGTTGAATGTCTGATCTGCACATCCGACACACCCCCTGTGTTATTGTACGCATACATAGCACAAGGCTTAGTAACTTCCACATTTCCTTTTAATGTCCCAAAAGCACAAATGTCTTATTAAATACTGAACTGGGGAACCCCATCTAGAAACAAAAACAGCCTTAAAGAATCTTAATAAAATAAAGATTTATTTTGAACAAAAATGTTTATTACCCCAAGAAGCTCTGTGGGGCAATAAAAAGTTACCAAAAGGCAAGGCAATCCAAATGCAAATTCAGTTCCAATACAAATATAAAAGAGTGGTCAAACCACAGAGCAAAGGTTCAAATATCCCAGGTTATAACAATAAGCACAATAGAATCACAAGTAAACATTCCATTCCCTATTACATGCAAAATGAACTTCCAGGAAATATGGGAGACCCCCTGGATTTATAGGGCAGTTCCTGCTGGTGATTGGCAGATGGCCCTGTCTCCATATAGCACAAGGAACATAACCAAGACATTTTATAGTCACAGACAAAAACAAAGAATAATGAACACAATAAACAAAAGACATAGTAACACAAAAAGTGGAACAAAAATGGACAAAGATGACAAGAAACATGACTTTGAACCCCAACCAAGGGAGAAGCATTTGCTGAAACATGGCACTGACACAATCATTTTGCATTTTTGCCACGCACCTACTTGCATCACCTTGAACCTTCAGATGATAGAATTCACCAGGCATATCATGATGGTTCAGTCATCGAATGCTGTAAGCATCGGTTTCACTTTTTTTTTTTTTTTGCAGCAGCAGCATAATGTTACTTCAACCACAACATGGCAACAGAATGATGTCTAAAAGCATGTTTTGGGGTTTACACTCTAAAGTGGATCTTTACATTTTACCTCAAGTCAGACTTTGGCTTAACTGTAATTACAGAGAATTCCGAGCCTGAGTCAGGCTCAAGGTTAATGCCAAGGAGGTTAAAATTATAGAAAATATATTTATATTTGGACTGCAATATAGCGTGACAGTGAATCAGATATATTTAACTCAGTGCCACAAAAAATGACAACTGATGCATGGAAATATTGCACAATATTAGAAATAGAAAAATATGGGTAAATATGTATTAAACCATTAATCTTCAGTAAAAAGACACAGAGTAGGTGTCTGTAATTAAGATTTCACTAAGCCGCCATTTCAGAAAGTGCATATTGTATATTGCTCTAATTTACAAAATATTGTCCCACCTCTTATATGATTTGGTGACTGGATTAATTTGGTTAATAGGGATGACAAGTATTAGGTTTTCTGTATTACCTGCCTAATTAGGAAATGAGATGCAGAGAGATCATTATGCTTCAGGTTACAGCTGTGCGGTGTCTTAAAAGTTCACATTTTTGCATCATCATTTCAACACATCAATGATGTACAATACCATTGATTCAGGGGGTGAGTTGGGGTTGGTGTGTGGGCGTTTTAGATCATGACACAGTAGCTTTATTGTCTCACAAATTGCTGCTCACTAATGTTATTACAAGGATTCAACGGTTGATTCATTCCAAGTTAATTTACAATTGCTATAAATCATGATGCTGTATTGGCGTAAAACACTAAAATTAGATCTGCATTATCATAAAATGGATTTGATTAAATGTCTACCAACAGGAAAATATTTTTTATTTTTTTGCTTATGAAACTAGAGGTTGCTGATAACTTTTACTCACTGAAATGCAATGCTCTCAATTGTTTCTTTCTACTATCATTTGAGCAAAAAAGCAACTGGGCATGCACTGTAGAAAAAAAAAACTTTTTGTTTGATTCAATTAGCTGTGAACCACCCAATCTCACTGAGATTGCACAGGTGGTGAACCAGCTGAGGGGAGAAAAGGCTGCAGGGATCTGTGGTATCCGGGGTGAACTTCTCCAGGCTGGTGGTAAGGCTGTCCTCCTGGCATTGCAAGCAATCTTTGCTTCCATTTGGGAGACTGGTATCATCCCAACTGACTGGAAAACGGGACTTGTTGTCCCTATCTGGAAAGAGAAGGGTGATCGCCTGGATTGCGGCAACTACAGGGGGATAACACTGCTCATAGTGCTGGGTAAGGTCCTCAGTAGGATCCGTGATCACTTGCTCATCTACCAGTAACTGGAACAGTCTGGTTTTACGCCTAAGAAGTCTACCATCTACCGCATCCTGGCACTGAGGGTTCTCATGGAGCACAAATGCGAATATCGGCAGAGTTTCTTTGCAGCCTTTTTTGATTTTCATAAAGCGTTTTCAGTTGATCGAGCTGCCCTGTGGGACATCCTGAGGGTTCACAGGATCCCCTTGAGGTTACTAGATATCATGGCCGGCCTATACACTGATACTATGAGTGTTATGCAGAGTGGAGGCAGAACCTCTGTGTTTTTCCCAGTTGATTCTCGGGTTCGTCAGGGGTGTGTTCTTGCTCATACTCTGTTCAGTGCTTGTATGGACTGGGTGTTGGGTAAGGTCGTGGGGTCCAGCAGCTGTGGGGCATCTGTTGGTGAAGAAAGATTCATGGATCTTGACTTTGCTGACGATGCTGTGATCTTCATGGAGTCAATGGAGGCAATGATCGGGGCGCTCGAGAGACTGAGCAAGGAGTCTGAGTGTCCATGCTTGCGAGTGTCCTGGATAAAAACCAAGATCCAGGCCTTTAATGACCTCTTGGGCACAGCCATCAGCAGTGTGTCTGTCTGTGGAGAGAGTGTCGACCTTGTCCAGAGGTTTACTTACCTTGGCTGTGACATTCATGTCTCTGGTGACTCTTCCTATGAAGTCAGCAGACTTATTGGGAGAGCATGGGGGGGTCATGAGGTTGCTGGAAAAGGGTGTGTGGCACTCCCGATAGCTATGCAAAATGATGAAGGTCCAAGTCTTTAGAGTCTTGGTGCTTCCTGCTTTGCTATATGGTTGCGAGACATGGATGCTATCCAGTGACCTGAGACAAAGACTGGACTCCTTTGGTACCGTATCTCTCTGGAAAATCCTTGGGTACCATTGGTTTGACTTTGTGTCGAATGAGCGGTTGCTCATGAAGTCCCGAATGACGCACATTACCTGCATTGTGAGGGAGCGTCAGTTACAGCACTACGGCCATGTGGTACGTTTCCCCGAGGGTGATCCAGCTTGTAAGATCCTCATTGTTGGGGACCTGAGTGGCTGGACCAGGCCAAGGGTCGCCCATGTAACACTTGGCTGCGGCAGATAGAGGGTCATTTCCGGAGGGTGGGACTGGACCGCATGTCTGCCTGGGGTTTTGCCAACTGGGATCCCAAGTGTTTTGTCGTGTAGTGGGTGCGGCAACGCACTGTACCAGTGCATGCTCCCCAACTTGACTTGACTTGACTTTGATCATGGCTTGGCAATAACGCCTCTTTTGCCTTTTCTTATCATGCTTGCAAACAACATGTCGCACAATTGATTGGTATTGCGAGCAGTGTATGATGTACATTCAGGAGGAGAGTGGCACGGTTTTGACATATATTGTAATCAGTTTATTTCAAATTTATTATCTCACTAGGGGGCTCAGCCCCCTGCTCGCTTCGCTTGCCCAGCCCTGGGTTTGGTTTACCAGATATACAATTTAAAGAGATTGTTATTTTCATGGGAATTGTTACATATGCATTATTTTCACTTTTACTTTTAATACTTTTGTAAAAACAATACTTGTCTTTTATTTCTGGCCCTGGGCGTGGTTAAATCTCTTTCTTGCAGGATGTATAATGCTGCTTGTGTTGTGAGGGGGGTCGGCTGAACGCACGCTAAAGAGATGCGTTGGATCAGCTGCTGTCTTTCTGCTGCTGGCGAGCTGCGTGTTCTGCTTGTTGCTTGTCATTGTTTTAAGAGCTGGTAGCACATGAAGTGTGTCTGCCAAAAGCATTCCAACAACTGCTAGGTTAGATGACCTTGAACTTGTTTTAAATGTTGTCTCACTGCCTTGTCTCTTGTGATGTTAAAGTGTCTCTTGCGGGACGCTAAATTGTCTTCCGAGAAGATCACGTCTTGTCTCCCTAGTCTACCTCCCAAGATTTTTTTTAATAATACCCTGTAGAGCGATGTACACAGTATAAGTACATTGTTATTGTAGCAACCATCTGTGTGGATATAGGAGAAAGAAGAACATATGGAATATGGAAATAACAAGGGGGCTCCGCCCCCTGCTCGCTTCGCTCACCTACCTCCGGCGTTGGGTATCCTGAAATACATTAGTTGAGCTCGTTCGTTTTGGAGCCGTGCCCGCTTTGCCCGCAGCATTTCAGATGCGCGTTGTAGGCGCCTGCGTTCATTGATTTTATTCAGGCGGGCTTGGAACCCGTGGCTGCTTTGCTTCCGCAGTGTCAGACGCGCGTTGTAGGTGCCTGCGTTCATTGATCTTATCCAGGCAGGCTCGTGTTTGTATCGTTGAGCTGTATTGTGTTTGAATATGGTGTAAAGCATTCAGCGGTTTGTACAATCCCAAGCAGCACATTATTCCTAACTTCACTCCGCAGTAGTTCCACTCACAATATGGCGGTGACACCTGCGCCTTCACTCCGCAGTAGTGCCACTCACATTATGGCGGTGATGCCTGCGATTTCCGTACTATCTTTGTGGACCTGTGGGGCCTCCGTAGCCTCTCACGGTTGACTCTGGGGTGCAGCGCAGAATCCTCTTTTGTGTGTGGCTGTGTCGTTAGTCGTTAGTTATGGGCATGTTGTTGCTTCATTTCTCATTCACGTTAGTTGAGCTCTTTCGTTGTTGGTCCGTGACTCCTTCGTTCGCGGTGGATACGACTTCGCTTGTGGGTTTATGAGACGCGTGCCTGCACAGTACGTCTCATGGTCCCATCGCTGTGTCCCTGCGTCCATATCCGGTTTATTCTCGGTTAGTAATATGAATTTTAAAAAATAGGTTTACTCTTCTTTAAAGTTACAATAACGATTTAAAAAAAGGAAGTGTCTTAAGCGATGTTACAGTAAGTAAAGTAATAAACTATTTACATCCCTGACTGCCACTTTCTCCATTGTCACTGCCATAGAGAACGCTTTGATTGCCACTCTGTTGATTTGTTGGCCCAAAAGCATGCCTTCTTGCTAATGTGACTTTTGCACTTTTACTTCTTTTAGTTCTGCTCATTACTCGTTGACCCTTTCAACTCCCACAGCCATTTTTATCCCTTTTGTCTCTTCGCATAGAGTGTTGCATAGGGTTGTCTGTCTCCTGTCAATGTCATTCATTGTGGGAGCACTCTCAGCTCAGACCTATGTTTCTTTCAGCGATTTTAGTTTGCATAGGCTGGAATCCACTGTCTTTCGTACTGGTTGGTGTCAAAAACAAATGTTAAGTCAGCCACTTAAGTTTATAGACGTGCCACTTCACAGCCAATAATAATAATAATACATTTTATTTATATAGCACCTTTCCCATGCTCAAGGCACTTACAGAATATAATAAAGAACGGCAGTGTATACAGTATATAGCATTGTACAAACCAGATAAATAAATAAAGAAGATTAAGACAGTGAATTCTGGAAAAAAAAAACAGACAACATAATTGATGGGCTAGCACAGTGGTCCCCAACCTTTTTGACAGCAAGGACCACTTTATTAGATGCAAATTTTTCCACGGACCGGTCGGGGGGGGGGGGGGGGGGGCAGTTGTATACACAATTTACATAACATTTCTATTATTATTAAGTTATTAAACAGTTCGCATACGTTTGCAACCTGAGATTTTTCTTCTTTTTTTGCATATAACAAAGACATATGCTTTGCATTTGCCATTCCAACAGATTGCACATCACAAACATTAACACTGTTATCGTTTTTTTCGTGTCTGCCGTTTCTATAGGAGGGTGACAATGAGTTAAATTCCAATGGATGTTTTTCAAATGTTGACAAGCAATAAGCAAAAGGTATCACTGAAAACCACAGAAAACAAAAACAGCAAAAAAAAAAAAAAAACAGTACGAGGAAAGTTCGAAGAAAGAATTTTTTTTACAATGTTTCTGTTTGGGGATTGTTGTGCAAACGTACAAATCTGAGCTGTGACCACAGATCTAACTGCTCTGTGGATGATTCATTCAGGCATTTCAAGGTCACTTCGTTGTAATGAAAGCATCTGCTGAATGTACTTCGTAGTAACGCGATTTCTATAGACTCGTGTCATATGGGGAAACTGTCGGGACTGTAACAATACTTTGTTGTAATACTCTCTCACCTCGGTCTCTCTCCTCTCTCTGCGCCGCTGCAAAGCCCCACCCGCCAAGCGTTCTGAAAAGTCTGAGTGAGTCTCCGTTGCCGGCAGTTCTCTCGCGGCCCGGCTGTCAGATGGCTGCGGCCCGGTAGTGGGTCGTGGACCGGTGGTTGGGGACCCCTGGTCTAGCACACACACACATAGGTTACATTAGCATCTTGACAGAAAGGTAAACTGAGAGAAGGGTAATAAAGTCAAGTAGAGCTAAAAGCCTTCCTGAACAGATGAGTTTTGAGTTGTTTTTTAAAAGAATTCGTGGAGTCAGCTGATCTAATTAATTTCGGTAGGTCATTCCAGAGTCTGGGCGCTATACAGCTGAAGGCCCTGTCACCAATGGAGTGTAGATTAGTGTGGGGTACAACAAGATTACCAGAATCAGAGGACCTTAGTGGGCGGGCAGGCACATAGTGATGGAGAAGGTCACTGATGTATTTTGGCGCGAGGTTATTTAAAGCTTTGTAGGTTATTAGTAGGATTTTATATTCGATTCTGTAAGACACAGGGAGCCAGTGAAGACGGAGCAGGATTGGTGTGATGTGCTCGCTGCTGCTGGTTTGAGTAAGGACTCTTGCAGCTGAGTTTTGAATAAGCTGCAGCTGTGATATAAGATTAGAAGGGGCACCTGCCAGTAGGGAATTACAATAATCAATGCGGGATGTGATAAAAAAGACACCACACTGTTTGCCCATAAGTAGTGCTTGTAGTGGAACCAAATTACTGGCAGTGCTCTGTTTAGTCAGCATCTTGCCAATTCTTTATTATATTTACACAATGGAGGTTGGAGAGCATATATATTAGCATATGATACTGAAGGGAGGGGTAGGGAGGGTAGCTTTGAGAACCACTGGTATGGGCCCACTTCAAGTACCCCAAGCACTAGGAGTCTGCAAACACCACAGCGGCTCTTTCCATTCAAACTGATCAGGCTGCCTTCCTTCAGCTACAGGGCACTTCTACTAAATAAGCTAAGTGCAGGAATTTCACGTACCTCCTGCTGTGAATATGGGAGCCTGATAGTGTTCTTTTGATTAAAAAAAAAGAAAAAAAAAACTTTGCTGCAGTTTGGTACTTTGTGGACATTTCTGAAAATGATTGCCGCCAATCGATAATGTTTATTTACATTGTTTGACAATGTGCCCTACCAATCAGTGATAGGCTAAGACTTTAGATATGATTTTACTAATGTGTACCTCTTGTCATCATTATGTTCCATACAAGAATTTAATGCCTTTTCATACTTGAGTAACATTTGTAATAGCGACAGTCATTTTGATCTAATGTAGTTTAGTGGTTGCAATTATTTCTTACTATTTTTACATGAGGACATGCTTTTTCCCCTGTGCTGTTTCTAATTTAAGTTAAGTGAAATGTGTAGCGCAACATCAGTAATTGCGAGAGGGTAAAATGTTAATTGCCAATGCACCATTGTTAACTGGCAATAACACTGCCAACTAAACAAACTGTGGAGAAACACAAGATGTAAACAACAGTAGCTGTAGATTTGTTAAAACTGGTACTAATCTTGTTCTACTGTTTACTGAGACCTGAGGATCATCTCCTCTTAGTACCATACTATGCAGTGTGGTCTTGATCTGCTGCTATTACTGTACTATCTAAGGTAAGCTACAACTGACCCACAAAGACTGCAGCTTGATGAGTTCTAGCAAGTCTATGCTCAAATGTTAAACCTTTGTGATAGACGGGCAGCTAGTGAACAGCAAGATAGGTTAACTAACCTTTTTTGGTTCAGTGAAAGATACAATATCCTAGATGCCCTTTACCCATCTTTTTTGTTGTAACCAGAACATTCTCGAGTGTTCTTGGTTATATAAAAGTTCCTATGCTAAATCCATAGTTCAGTTTTTCTTTTGAAGTTCCTCACTAGATATATACATTTAAAAAGGGTATTGTGTCTAAGATTAAAAATTAGACTTATTAAGTAATATGTTTTTCCTAGTAAAAGCTAATTACTTTTATATTTATACATGATAAATGCAAACTAAGCCTATGTGTGAATGTGCAAAAAGTTGCATAAATGTCCGAATAACCATTTAAAGCATAAATTGTAGTGACATACTGATTATTGATTATATTATTTAGTGTGTACTACATTATCCTGTAATTTAAAAAAAATTACACAAAAATGGAATATATTTAAAAAGTGCCTATTTTGTAGAGTTGACTGTAAAATTCAACATTTTATGCAGCACCATTTATTTAATACACCATTATAAGGCATGTGCAAGCTAGTTCATTTTTTTAAATGAAAAAAGAAAGAGAAAGATGTAAAGTAAAAGACTAAAGAAAATAATTAGTGTTGTATTCCGGCAATGACTCTTTCTGAACTCACTGCTGTTTTCTGCAAAATAAGGATTGCTGTGTATTTTAAATTCTGTTTAGCACATTGCCATATGTTTAGAGATTTTGTGGACGTATTGTTAGTTGTTGCTGAGGGCAGTCCTAAGTGAATTCAGGAACTTCTACTTAGACACCAGAATGATATTTACAGCAGAGCTTTAACTTTATGGAATGGGTTGAAGGATAAATAATATATCTCATACGATTTTATGAGAAGGATCAAGAGAACCTTAATATGTAGAAACAGGTATACAGCTTGACAAACTCAATGTAGAATGATGGGTAGTACATGACAAACTGCTATCTGGACTGAAAAAGTAGGAGTGCTGCTCCAGTCTACAGGAATAAAAGTACTGCTTTGACAGGGGGAATAAAGGACGAGGACAGCACTTCTTTACAAATTGAATTCAGGAAGCTGAAAATAGGAGCATCTTGATTATTTGTAAGCAGTGTTACTATATGGTTTTATTTCCTCCACCACTGGATCAATCAGCCAGTTTTTATAGAATATATAATAGAGATCATCATTATGGGTGATTTATTTAAGCAGAAAGAAGTGCAATGGAGAGGAACATAAAATACCAAGATAGAATAAAAACATAAACCAAATAAATGGTATATAACAAAGAAAAAATATTTAGCTGAGAAGTAAAGAGGAGTATAGCTGACAAATACTGTAGCGTCATATCAGGAGAATAACATTGAACTCTACCTTATTTACAGATGAAAAAATTAAATACAGAAGTAAAAGGTCAAAATATTAGATACCGTACATACATTTTAAGCACAGATTTGAATATTATGAAGAATAGTGCAGCTCAATTAGAGCTAAGTTTGGTCTCCTTTAGAAAAGAAGCCACAGAGTTTTAATAGCCATTAACGTAGAGCTGCTTGGGTGAGGTTTTGGGATCACAAGACAAGCTTTTAAGGATTATGGACTGAAATGCAATTCAAATAAGAATGAAAAACTGACACCTTCACTTGTGTCACAACAATCACAAAACAGTAGAATATGTTCATCTGGTTTCACCTACGTTCCCATCCCCTACTGAAGATATTGATTAAGGAAGTCAGGAATGAAAAGGAAATTTTATCATGCATGTCTGTAGGACAGTTTTAAATATATTGTCTAAAATGTATTTGACAGGTACGGTAATTGACATATGTGGTAATTACAATTAGTCCATTGGTCAGTATTGCAGTCAATTATTTGTGTAATGCTGTTGTCTGTAAACACAGAGGCGGTTAGTTCAGTGTTTGGGGAGTTATTGTGGTTTGTGAGAATGGCCACTTTTTCTAACAGCTAATGCAGGTTTGACTTTTAAAGTCAAAGTTACAGAAGTATATGGGAGTAGATACGTTGCTATTGTAATCAGAGCTTTAATAGTAATGTTTTGAAATATCCCAGAGGTTTTATAAATATGAACATGATGCTTATCAGCATATTGTGACAATATTTACTGAGACGGAGATGTGTAACTAAGCAAAAAACAACATATGAAAATACGGTAAACTACTGAGGAAAGTGAAGCCCAACAGATGTGAAGATAAACTATCATTTTTAAATAAAGAAGATTGCTTTCCTCCAGTTTGCTTAATTCTGCTGTCTGCTTTCAGTATCTGCTCCGGCATAATCCAGTTTAAAAGAAAAAAAAAAAAAGGATTTTAAAAAGAATTTTTTTTTTCTCTTTTTCTTTTTTCTCTAATTAGGCTACTTTCAACTGATTGTGAGTGACCAATATTAAAAAGAATTCTAGCTAAGTGCAGTTCATTTTAGTTTTTTTTTACCAGTGGATGAATAAAGGACCTTTTACTGTGTGTTAACTGAATACTACTCTTTAAAAAGAGCTGATATCTGAGGGAGCTAATGCCTCTTGTTGAATACATTAAGTTAAATAGTGAATTATGTAATACAGGATATCAGTGAAAATTGGGGAATGTGTGGTGGGTATCTGAGACAAAGCCTAACTCATATAACGTTCATATCTGGATGACATATTAGCTATAAGCCATCCAAATGAGCTTGATGTGTGGAACACTTTCCTCTCATACGTCAAATGTTTTATATTCAATTCAGGATTGCTTGCGTCATGCTGCACTTTTGGAGTTTGTTACCTTCATGCAGAAATGTGGTGATGCGAGTTTTTGTATGGTAAACAGGTGAAGAAGATGATGGTACTGTTTCTCTCTCTCTTGACAAGAGATGAGAAACAAGAGAGAATATTCTTTCCAAGATTACTATGTGAGCTAAAATGAGTCCTTGGGATAATTGGAATTTCCAATTGAGAGAGACTTCTGTGGATCTAGGTTTTCCTTCCTTACGTTTTATCACAGTTTTTTTTGTCTGTCTCATCAGAGAAATGGTCGATTTCAAAATGAAGCCCCACTTGATGAATAATGTGGTGACTTAAAGGACATTCCATAGGTGGGGTCTGCAAGGGATCAATATTAATCCAGCCTTTTATGAAGTAGCCTTTGACGGTATGTTTGAAATGCTTCCACCTGGCTATCTCGATTTCTTTGTCCTTTTCTCGGTCAAATACAAAACTTTCTGATTACATGGTCCATCCACCCACATTTCTTGTACAGAATTATACCTTCAGTGATATTTGTCTTTACCTCAGTTAGGACTTTGAAATTGGCACAGAAATCATGTCAGCTGATATAGAGAATCTTCTAGAGGCAATGATAAAGTAAGTGCTTGAGAAATTTCAGATGATAGTGGTGCAGAAACAAATTAATAAAATGCTTTTCCTCCCATGTGGCGATACTTCTACAAGGTTTATTTATATAATAGTATGGTTATGTGACTAATCTTCCTTGATTGAATGTTGAATGTAATGTAGGAAACACCATCTAGTAACCTACAGGCATCCAACTCTTCAACTGGTATTGCACTTTAAAGTACAGTTTTGCATTCTGATATTTCATGTTGCTTTTATTCAAGTCTAGTCTCAAAGCTAATCTACTTTGTTTATTCCAGTAATCATATTTGATTTTCTTTGTTTTCATTTCTCTGCCTTTTTAATTGGTCTTATAAAGTGCAAGGCAGTAGACAGAGCACAGGTAGACATTGAAGGATTTTTGCTGTTTAAGTATTTTGTTTATCCTTTTTGCCCTACAGTTTGTCATACATACTACTTCTTTTTATCCAAAAATCCTCAACATTAGACCCATGTCACTACAGTGATCCCTCGCTATATCGCGCTTCGCCTTTCGCGGCTTCACTCTATCGCGGATTTTATATGTAAGCATATTTAAATATATATCGCAGATTTTTTGCTGGTTCGCGGATTTCTGTGGACAATGGGTCTTTTAATTTCTGGTACATGCTTCCTCAGTTGGTTTGCCCAGTTGATTTCATACAAGGGACGCTATTGGCAGATGGCTGAGAAGCTACCCAGCTTACTTTTCTCTCTCTCTCTCTCTCTCTCTTGCGCTGACTTTTTCTGATCCTGACGTAGGGGGATTGAGCAGGGGGGCTGTTCGCACACCTAGACAATACGGACGCTCGTCTAAAAATGCTGAAAGATTATCTTCATGTTGGCTACCTTCTGTGCAGCTGCTTCCTGAAAGGACATGCTGCACGGTGCTTCGCATACTTAAAAGCTCGAAGGGCACGTATTGATTTTTTTATCTGTCTCTCTCTCTCTCTGCTCCTGACGGAGGGGGTGTGAGCTGTCGCCTTCAACAGCTTTGTGCCGCGGGTGCTTCGCATACTTAAAAGCAAACAGCCCTATTGATTTGTTTGCTCCTTTGAAGAGGAAGATATGTTTACATTCTTTTAATTGTGAGACTGAACTGTCATCTCTGTCTTGTCATGGAGCACAGTTTAAACTTTTGAAAAAGAGACAAATGTTTGTTTGCAGTGTTTGAATAACGTTCCTGTCTCTCTACAACCTCCTGTGTTTCTGCGCAAATCTGTGACCCAAGCATGACAATATAAAAATAACCATATAAACATCTGGTTTCTACTTCGCGGATTTTCTTATTTCGCGGGTGGCTCTGGAACGCAACCCCTGCGATGGAGGAGGGATTACTGTATTTCTTTTTTTACTGCCTGTTATAATCATACATGGTGTACTGCAGCCACAAAAGGCACACAGCACAACCTGTATAATTATCAAGGGACCACTCACTTTGCTCTATGAAGTATTACGTCTGAACTGGCAAGTGGTAACCTTCAGTATGCCATGATGTCCTTTATTTTGTACATTACACACAATTCAAAATTACTTTGTCAATACTAGTAATTATCATTTGCTTGCAAAACCAACCCTTCCTTGATTTGTTAATTTCACAACATAGTAAAATGATAAACTTGTAATGTGCCTGTGAAATATGTCCAAAGATATCTGACTCTGTTTGCTTGTCTACCACTACACTACCTCGTGGGAGCACTCTGGCATTTTTTTTATCTGCATATTGGAAAATGCTGCCAGTTAATGCTGTCAAGTGTGAGAACAGAGATTTCTTTGATGGAAGTAAAAGATGTGCTCACACAAAATTCACAAAAAAACTGGCAGGAGTGCACAATGTGGATCATGATTAGTAATTTATTGTTTTAAGTGCCCAGAATCTGATTGTTCTTCATAATAATTAATGGAGTAAGCTTTAGATTTGAAAAGGATGTGAAGATAATAAAAAAAGCTTGACAGCACGTACAGTCTCTATTGTGAATACAAAGTTAATCCTTTAAAATTCACAGCTTGTGCTCCATCATTATGATGGATTATTAATAAAAGTGTTTTTAGTGACAGGAAATGATGTGCAGCTAGTGTAGCTGGAGCGATTATGCTGTCTGCATGACAGAATGTTTGCGAATTTTATTCATTATAAATCCCAGTATTTCCGTAGATGGTGTGTAGAGCCTGAATTATGAAACATTTGTGACTTTCATATGCAGTATGAGATGTGTATATTGGTCTTATTACAGTGTCTGTTAAAATATAATAGTATTATTTTATTTTTTTTCCTCTCTAGGTGCATTTTGTTTGACTCTTGGTAGTTTGTGTAGATTAAGGTACAAACAGTTAGTTAATGGAATTTTGCTATTATGCACAGGTGTCTGTATGCAGCAACTTAAATAAAGAGCAGCTTAAAATTTCAGTGTGTTACACTGTATGATAAAAGTAAGCAGTTTGCCAATTAACATTTTTATTTTACTGTATATACATTGAAATAATTGGCTTATACTTTCTCATTTTAAATCTATATTTAATTTTACTTTTCTAAAAGTAATTTGTAACACAATCACATTTGTGTTATTTTGCAGAGTGATTATGCCAGCCAATGTTTTCAGTTTAGAATGCTAAAAAATAAGACACTGCATATTTTTCAGCATATGGTTAGCTCTTGATAAGAATCTGACTGATATATAAAATAAAATGTATGCATTTACATCTGTCACAAGCGCTTCTTTTACGACAGACTGCTTAGATACAGTATAAATATTAGCAAGTGAACTAAATATTGAGCTATAGAGCAATCCGTCTAAATATGATGTTTGAGAGCAATCATTGTAACTCTTTAAATAATACATAATTGGGAAGCTTTCTGTTATTCAGTATACAGTATTCTATGAAAATTTTCCAATGATCCCTCTTAAATCTTTCTGCTTATGTAAAGGATATGCCTGCAGTAAATGGCTAAATGGCTGCACATTATCACTGTAGGGATAAATTAATTTACATTGAGTACATAAGTATAATTTATTAATCCCTTATCATGCACAGTGTTAAAAACTTAGAAAAAAAGACTATACCAGCAAAAGTTGTCCAGGCAAATGTCAATGTACTTTATTCCAACAAGATAACCACTAAGGATTGCTCCTCTTTTCAGTTTCAATTTATTTATTAGAATTAACATGCAATTTTATACATTTTGGAGTCTGACTTTATCTTACCTATGAAGAGATCTCTATCCAAGATAGACAGAAGGCAAATGCACAAGCACAGTATCTGGGTACCTGTTTACTAGATATGTTTTCTACATTGAATGGAGGGTTGAGCTTAAAAAAAACTGTGGAGGATTACCACATGCATGGGTCTTTTCTTGTACATCCACGAAAATCTGCCCATACAGCAGCTGAAGCATGTTTAGTTTTGCATTTTGATTTGTTAAAAATATCAGGTGGTAGAACCTAGATGCCCATTGTATGCTTTCTTTTACCTCCAGTAGTTTATGAAAAGACAGATGTCAGAGTGTGTGAGCAAGTATTTAATGTTTTGTAATTGGTAAAGGCAGTGTTTCCACTGAAACTGGATAATTTTCTGGGAAATTCTACCTCTGGTCTGTTACATACCTATATTTGATTAGGTCTACCTACCTTATGTGCACAAATATGTCAAAATAAATTATGCTCCCCTTGTGTTCTGGAAAATAAAAAACTGGTCTCATTAACTAGATAAACTTTATTTGGTTTGCATGCTGCTATAAAACTAAACTACATTGAGTGCTTGTGACTTTTCTGTGGAGCGCTACTGCTATAACTCCATTTTGCAGAAAGTAAAAACAGAGAGCATAAAGTCATAATGTAAAACAATAAAAACAAAGTAAAAATATACAAGTACAAGACCCAAAAATCTACACACAATACACTCGGTGTACATTAACTTAATAGTGCCCCTAAAAAAATATTGTGAAAGTTTATTGGTAATAACTGGCAAGAGGCAATTCAAGCATGATTGGAAGAGGCATTACAGTAATCCCTCGCTATATCGCGCTTGCCTTTCGCGGCTTCACTCCATCGCGGATTTTATATGTAAGCATATTTAAATATATATCGCCGATTTTTCGCTGCTTCGCGGGTTTCTGCGGACAATGGGTCTTTTAATTTCTGGTACATGCTTCCTCAGTTGGTTTGCCCAGTTGATTTCATACAAGGGACGCTATTGGCAGATGGCTGAGAAGCTACCCAGCTTACTTTCTCTCTCTCTCTCTTGCGCTGACTTTCTGTGATCCTGACGTAGGGGGTGTGAGCAGGGGGGCTGTTCGCACACCTAGACGATACGGACGCTCGTATAAAAATGCTGAAAGATTATCTTCACGTTGCTATCTTTTGTGCAGCTGCTTCCTGAAACGACATGCTGCACAGTGCTTCGCATAATTAAAAGCTCAAAGGGCACGTATTGATTTGTGCTTGAAAAACAAACTCTGTCTCTCTCTCTCTCTCTCTTTGTCTGCTCCTGACGGAGGGGGTGTGAGCTGCCGCCTTCAACAGCTTTGTGCCGCGGTGCTTCGCATACTTAAAAGCCAAACAGAGAGAAAAGCAAACAAATCAATAGGGCTATCTCTGTGACAGTCACTGCTCCTGATACGCACTCCTTTGAAGAGGAAGATATGTTTGCATTCTTTTAATTGTGAGACGGAACTGTCATCTCTGTCTTGTCATGGAGCACAGTTTAAACTTTTGAAAAAGAGACAAATGTTTGTTTGCAGTGTTTGAATAATGTTCCTGTCTCTCTACAACCTCCTGTGTTTCTGCGCAAATCTGTGACCCAAGCATGACAATATAAAAATAACCATATAAACATATGGTTTCTACTTCGCGGATTTTCTTATTTCGCGGGTGGCTCTGGAACGCAACCCCCGCGATGGAGGAGGGATTACTGTATAAGGAAAAGATCAGGAACAGTGCCTCTTAGCACATAGTGCTGGGATGTGCTAGTGAGTAAAATGCACTCCATGTAGTTTAACATTTCATAGAGAGAATGGGCAGCATTAGTCATGGTGGTTTCGACTTTTTATCTAAACTTTTGATGATTTGTTAGTTTAAAAAATTCTGTGAAAAGTTTTTAAAATAATATTAGAGTTATCAAATCTCCTGAATGTAGAGAAAAGCCAAGCAAAATGACACCTTTTATTGGCTAACTAAAAAGATTACAATATGCAAGCTTTCGAGGCAACTCAGGCCCCTTCTTCAGGCAACATCTGTGTTCTTTAGTATCCTGGTGCATCCTGTCTTATTGTATGGTTGCGAGACATGGATGCTATCCAGTGACTCGAGACAAAGACTGGACTCCTTTGGTACTGTGTCTCTTCATAGAATCCTTGGGTACCGCTGGGTTGACTTTGTGTCGAATGAGCAGTTGGTCATGGAGGGCACAATTCCCCAACTGTGATCAGGCTCGCAGGATCCTAGTTGTTGAGGACACGAGTGGCTGGACCAGGCCAAGGGGACGCCCATGTAACACCTGGCTGTGGCACATAGAGGGTTATTTCTGGAGACTGGGACTGGACCATGTGTCTGCCTGGGGGGCTGCCAACCGGGATCCCGAGCTGTTTTGTCATGTGGAGGGTGTGGCAGAACAGTGTACCTGTTAGGGGTGGGCGGTATGACCAAAATTCTATGTCACGGTATTTTTCTAAATTATCCCGGTTTCACAGTATTCGCCGGTATTTTTTTCCCCATGCATGAGTGGATGTTAACCACATTTTCCAAAGCAATTACTGGCTAAGAATAACCTATTCCACTGTCAAGAGTATTGTACATTGAACAAAAAAAACATTTTAATGTGCACACAAGTATTAATACAGGTTTGCATTGCCCCATAAAGTGATAGTTTTCAAGGGGGTGGCACTAATGGAGAAGGTATCACATTGCATGACAGATGCAGTCAAAATATAGAACCTTTTTATTGAACAAATTTTGCAAAAACTTAAACTATAATTTTGACAACATATTTTCAACCATACAAAGAGGCATTTAGACTTATTAAAATATCCAGAAGTGCTTGTCAAAAGTTGTATTGCACTGAATATGTCTTATAAAAGGAATAAATAGTAAATATTTTTTGTAAACCAACTACACTTTCTGTTAATGTTAACAATCTCTGTCCACTGACACGTTAAAGTGACTTTTTAAACAACTTTATCATCATTAAACTGCATAATATTTAAACTAATAAATAATAGTATTATTACTGATAGTTGCATTATTACTTCAAGACTTTAAGCCCAGGTGCATTACACAGTATTCACCAAATTAAAATAAAATAAAACAAGTGCAACTTGGTGATGACATCTTTACCAACTGAACCATCATTTAACCAAACTGCATTAATATTGACCTTGCTTCAAGCTATGCTATATGCATAAATAATAAACCTGCAACTTGCATTTATAATGCTATTTGTGGTATAGCCCTACGGAATCGTATTAGGGTCACGGTGAAGAAAACAACAATACGGACACAGGGAAGAAAAAAACAAACTATATGTTGAGAATAAAGTCAACATTTCCACTTTATTCTCGCCGTTTATGTTGAGATTAAAGTCGACATTTCCACTTTATTCTCATAGTTTACTTCATAATTAAAGTAGAATGTCGTAAACTAAACTTCTTCCTAAAATCAATGTTTAATTTACTAGATTTTGTCAAATCCCGTCATAAATTAATGTAGCACATTAAATGCTTTGTGTTGCGTTCCCCGACCCAGTTGTTAATCACTACACTTCTTAAACTGACTTCCTCCGCACTAAGAGGAGACAGCGATCACCATACAGAATCCATTCACTTCATGATATTCCTGCTTTCTGAAAATTTAGAATGCTAAGATAAATACTTGATATCATTTTCATGGTGAAATGCATTAAAGCAGGTATTAAACATGCATGGTAGTGAGGCGGTAGTGCTGTTCCCTCGCAGTAAGGGGTCCCCAGGTGTATGTTCAGTGTAGAGAACTTTATGGCAGGTGTGACGAGGCTCCAGAAAACTGGATGTATGAATGGGTATCGCACAGATTTAACTTAAGTATTGTGTAAATGTTGGGTTTGTGATCTGGTGGTCGGAGACACGAACACAGAATTCAATGCATGTTCTTCTGAGCGGGCTTTCTTTATTGCACGCGTGCTGTCTCTATCTGACGTACCAAAACCCCAGTTCCTATCCTTCCTTTTTCTTTCTCCACATAACCAATCACCACACAATAAACGTCTTTGTGAAATTAAAACTAGTTATAAACTTAGCCCACGGAGTGTTCAGAACTTTAAAAATATCTTTGTTATACATGTTTAATTATGCCATCCATTCAGGGTTTGCGCCCATCCCTGAACGAGTCGCCAGTACATCGCAGGGTGAATACGAGCAAAACATACACTAGCAGGGTCAATATAGCATAACAAAACCCCACATCCTATATGACTTTGAAAGGAAACTGAAGCACGCCGAGTAAACCCACCAGAAAAACATGCAAATGCAAGGCAGGGTACATCGGAGACACCCTTGCTGTGAGGCAGCAGTGCAACCTCCACGCCGCCGTGCCCCCACATGATTAATGCATGCTTTAATGCATTTCACCATGAAAATTATATCAAGTATTTATCTTAGCATTCTAAATGTTCAGAGAGCAGGAATATCATGAAGTGAATGTACTCTGTGTGGCGATCGCTGCCGGCGCCTCCTCTTAGTGCAAGAGGAAGTCAGTTTAAGAAGCTCGGGGAACACTTAACACAAAGCATTTAATGTGCTATATAACTTATGACGAGGTTTGAGAAAATCTAGTAAATTAAATATTCATTTTATGATGAAGTTTAGTTTACGATGTTCTACTTTAATGACAAATTTCGAGAATAAAGTCAACATGTTGACTTTAATCTTGACATAAATGGCAAGAATAAAATAGAAATGTCGAGAATAAAGTCAACATGTCATCACACTATTATACAGTAACCAGGTAAATTACACTGTATTGAAAACAAATAAAACAAGTACAACTTGGCTTGCAGTGTTATCCAGTAGTATAGAAACAGTATTTACACATTTGAACATAATGGTCCACATCCGACCTTTTAAAACCTAAGTATCTCCAGGAAACGGACGTGATTCCTTTTTTACGGCAAAAGTTCTTCTGTGTCATTATGTTCAACTTTATCGTCAGCTTCAGTTTCGGAATGTTCTCTGTCCATTTTAACCGTGCAATACCTACACTACCACTACCTATTTAGTGGAGTAGCAGTGAAAAAGAGCCCCTGTGCAACAAATCTGTGTTTAGCGGTGTAGCAGTGAAAAAGGTCCCCACTTGAACAGTTTCCCGCTGCGCCACGTTCCAAATGTCGTTTAGGCAATTTAAACCGGTGTTGCGGTATAAGAAAAATCCATATCATAAAAAATATAAAAAACGGTTTTCGGTATGAACCGGTGTACCGCCCAGCAGTAGTACCTGTGTGTGCTCCTCAACCTGATCTGAAGTAAAACAGATCTGAAATTTTCTGATAATAGGCTGATGATGTACAGAGTAGCTAGTCTTCCCATACTTCATGCAAATCAGTCATAAATATACTGTCAACAAAACCACAGGGTCATGGCAGGGCAATGTACTGTATGCAACCACACATCAATATGCTGTCAACCAAGCAAAAACATTTTTGACTTTGGGTGTAAGCTGTGCGCTTCTGAATTTACTTGGTCATTTGCCATGAGAGTGTATAGTTTATGACATCAGCTTCTTTACAGTATTTTTCATATCTGTCAGTGTTGCACTAGTATCCCGTTCCCACCTTGTCCAAAGTCCTTCTAGTATAAGCTCTAGTACTCAGAAATGGAATAAGATTAATTTGGCTCAAACAATGATACATGGAAGAATAGATTTTTGTAGAGATGACTGGGCCATTATGGAATAATTACAAATGACTAACAGAAATCCCACTAATCTACCAGAGACTGCTCAGGCCTCTAAGCATAAGATTAATCTAGATGTTTTGAGCTGTATGAATATAAAAGTGCATGCAGCTAAAAATCACAGACATTATTACAAAAAGCACTTTTGCTGGAGTTGAGTGACGGCATGCACTGCTAATATTTTAGAAATCCTCAAAAATAGGTTTGACATGAACTTTTATGGTGACATGGTGAATTAAAGCTCCAGCCTCAGCTTTCCTTTTGTTGTCTGTTTCACACTATCACTTTTTTGCATACAGGTTTTGTTATTTTGCCACATTCTGTTCAGCTACTTTCAATAATTACTTAGCTGCCAAATGTTAAGTGATAGAATATTATTTAAATTGTTTGAATTGAATGACAATAATTTACATTATTTACATTCAGAATGAATTAGTCATAAATCACATTCTACAAAATTATTATTATGTCTGCATAGAGAAAAAAGAGAGTATATTGTTTTAGAAAATTATTTCTTACAAATTACTATGGGGAAAGACATGAAGAAAAAGTTTCTGAGCTTTCAACCCCTGCCAGGGGTCTTCATCAGAGGATAATGCTTAGACTTACAAGAATCAAAGGCAATATACAGTGATCCCTCGCTATATCGCGCTTCGCCTTTCACGGCTTCACTCCATCGCGGATTTTATATGTAAGCATATTTAAATATATATTGCGGATTTTTCGCTGCTTCGCGGGTTTCTGCGGACAATGGGTCTTTTAATTTCTGGTACATGCTTCCTCAGTTGGTTTGCCCAGTTGATTTCATACAAGGGACGCTATTGGCAGATGGCTGAGAAGCTACCCAGCTTACATTTCTCTTTCTCTTGCGCTGACTTTCTCTGATCCTGACGTAGGGGGATTGAGCAGGGGGGCTGTTCGCACACCTAGACGATACGGACGCTCGTCTAAAAATGCTGAAAGATTATCTTCACGTTGGCTACCTTCTGTGCAGCTGCTTCCTGAAGCGACATGCTGCACGGTGCTTCGCATACTTAAAAGCACGAAGGGCACGTATTGATTTTTTTATCTGTCTCTCTCTCTCTCTCTCTCTCTGTCTGCTCCTGACGGAGGGGGTGTGAGCTGCCGCCTTCAACAGCTTTGTGCCGTGGTGCTTCGCATACTTAAAAGCAAACAGCCCTATTGATTTGTTTGCTCCTTTGAAGAGGAAGATATGTTTGCATTCTTTTAATTGTGAGACTGAACTGTCATCTCTATCTTGTCATGGAGCACAGTTTAAACTTTTGAAAAAGAGACAAATGTTTGTTTGCAGTGTTTGAATAACGTTCCTGTCTCTCTACAACCTCCTGTGTTTCTGCGCAAATCTGTGACCCAAGCATGACAATATAAAAATAACCATATAAACATCTGGTTTCTACTTCGCGGATTTTCTTATTTCGCGGGTGGCTCTGGAACGCAACCCCCGCGATGGAGGAGGGATTACTGTATAGCACAAAATTACGTGGTGGGGGAGGTGGCTAAGTCAGTGATCGTCATACTAAAAAATGACCAGCTGAATGAATTCTACAATCACATCAACACAAAATTCCCTGCAATCCAATTCACAATGGAAAAAGAAATTAACCGACACATCAGCTTCCTGGACATCTACATCAAAAGAAATAATGATGCCTCCCTGACCACAAGTGTTCAACGTAAAGAATGCTACGCAGACAAGATATTACACTTCACCAGCAACCACCCGGTATCTCATAAACGGAGCTGTGTTAAAACTCTATTCAGAAGAGCCCACACCCATTATAATACGAAGGAAACAAAAATAAATGAGAGACGCTATCTCTTCCATCTTTTTACTTCAAACGCATACTCAAAAACCATTCATTAATCGGAGCTTACACAGAAAACGCCAAAAAACTCAGCAAACAGTCGACTTGAATCAGAATCCCACCCCACCTGGCACTCACTCCTTTATCACCACAAGGTGTCTGAAGGTACAGCGCGCATCCTGGCCAAGTCAGGCATCAGAATAGCACACAAACCCACGAACAATTTGCGCACGGTCTTCTTTAATGCTAAAAACAAGAAATCGACAGCAGAAACACGAAACGCAGTTAATAGTATTCCATGTAGTTCTTGCTCAGCGGTATACATAGGACAAACTTCAAAAAGAATCGCAACACATATACAGGAACATTGAAACGCCGTCAAAAGAAAGGACTCACTTTCATTGATCTATATGCATACTAAGTCAACAGGACATACATTTAACTGGGACAATGTACAAGTAAAATTTAAGGCCAGTACTAAAAGTGCCAGAGAGCTGGCCGAATCTTGGCTATCAAATGAGAACGCCATCAACAGACACTTGGACATAAATCCAGCATATGCAAACTTAAGAAGAACATGTTCATAATAAATAAACTGTACACCCAATACCCTTCACAACGCGAGCAGCAGAGACACGAAGTGGCCAAAGGACAGCTGCTGTACAGGCTTTTTAATTGCATTGCGATAAACGTAACAGGCAGCTCAATAGCAGCAGCAGCAGCTAGACAGCACGATCCGACAGCATCTCCTTAGCCTGCGTTCAGCTGCCCCCCCTTCATAATGCGAGCAGTGTTATACGTCCTACGAGAAAGAGATTTAACCACGCCTGGGGATGGAAGTAAAGGACAAGTATTGTTTTTACAAAAGTTTGTAATAATGCATATAGTAAATAATGCATATAGTAACAATTCCCATTGTATATCCCGTAAACCAAACCCGGGGGGTGGGTGAGCGAAGGGAGCAGGGGGCGGAGCCCCTTAGTATATACAGTACTGTGCAAATGTTTTAGGCAGGTGTGAAAAAATGCTGTAAACAAAGAATGCTTTCAGAAATATAAATATTGTTTATTGTTATCAATTTACAAAATGCAAAGTGAGCGAACAAAAGAAAAATCTAAATCAAATCAATATTTGGTGTTACTACCTTTTGCCTTCAAACCAGCATCAATTCTTATAGGTACACTTGCACAAATTCAGGGATTTTGTAGGATTATAGTCCGGTGTATGATCAACCAATTATACCAAACAGGTGCTAATGATCATCAATGTCACACGTAGGTTGAAACACAGTCATTAACTGAAACAGAAACAGCTGTGTAGGAGGCTTAAAACTGGGTGAGGAACAGCCAAACTCTGCTACCAAGGTGAGGTTGTGGAAGACACTTTCATGTCATGGCAAGATTGAGCACAGCAACAAGACACAAGGTAGTTATACTGCATCAGCAAGGTCTCTCCCAGACAAAGATTTCAAAGCAGACTGGGGTTTCAAGATGTGCTGTTCAAGCTCTTTTGAAGAAGAACAAAGAAACGGGCAACGTTGAGGATCGTAGATGCAGTGGTCGGCCAAGGAAACTTAGTGCAGCAGATGAAAGACACGTCAAGCTTATTACCCTTCGAAATCGGAAGATGTCCAGCAGTGCCATCAGCTCAGAACTAGCAGACACCAGTGGGACCCAGGTACACCCATCTACTTCATGGAAGAGTTGCAGCCAAAAAGCCATACCTCCGACGTGGAAACAAGGCCAAGCGACTCAAGTATGCACGAAAACTTAGGAACTGGGGTGCAGAAAAATGGCAGCAGGTGCTCTGGACTGATGAGTCAAAATTTGAAATATTTGGCTGTAGCAGAAGGCAGTTTGTTCGTCGAAGGGCTGGAGAGCGATACAATAATGAGTGTCTGCAGGCAACAGTGAAGCATGGTGGAGGTTCCTTGAATGTTTGGGGCTGCATTTCTGCAAATGGAGTTGGAGATTTGGTCAGGATTAATGGTGTTGTCAATGCTGAGAAATACAGGCAGATACTTATCCATCATGCAATACAATCTGGGAGGCGTATGATTGGCCCCAAATTTATTCTACAGCAGGACAACGACCCCAAACATACAGCCAAAGTCATTAAGAACTATCTTCAGCGTAAAGAAGAACAAGAAGTCCTGGAAGTGATGGTATGGCCCCCACAGAGCACCTGATTTCAACATCATCGAGTGTGTCTGGGATTACATGAAGAGACAGAAGGATGTGAGGAAGCCTACATCCACAGAAGATCTGTGGTTAGTTCTCCAAAATGTTTGGAACAACCTACCAGCTGAGTTCCTTCAAAAACTGTGTGCCAGTGTACCTAGAAGAATTGATGCTGTTTTGAAGGCAAAGGGTGGTCACACCAAATATTGATTTGATTTAGATTTCTCTTTTTTTTCATTCACTACATTTTGTTGATTGATGAAAATAAATGATTAATACTTCCATTTTTGAAAGCATTCTTTGTTTACAGCATTTTTTCACACCTGCCTAAGACTTTTGCACAGTACTGTATATATATATATATATTGTGGAGGACGGCCCTTCTACTTATATTCCGGGGGAGCAGCCATGTACTCCTCAATACCTCCCCCGGGACGCTTGGTGGCAGCCTCCCTGGTTGATGATGCCTTAGTTTCCCACAGGGTTTCATGGGAGATGGAGTTCTTCCCAACCCTGTGGGGACCTGGGATGGCTGCCAGGGGGCGAGGCAGAGATAGTTAAGCCCAGCTGGTCTAATCATGGGCCCCACATGGGAATGCAATTGGGAGCATGTGAGCAAGCACCAAGAGCACTCCCGCGAGGGCCATAAAAGAAGCCAGCAACCACCACTCAGGGCCAGAATCGGGGGGAGGAAGAGGACAAGGTGCCTGAGAGGAGTGGTGGTGCCAACGGAAGGATTGCTGTCATTATAAAGAGGTACTTTGGGACTGTGTTATACCTGTGGGGTTCACGGGGAAGATGTGCTCCACAGGTGAAGAAAAATATTTATTTGTGTTGATTGTGTTAAGTGCTTGTGGGACTGTGTTGGGCCTGTGGGACACGGGGAACACGTGCCCCACGGCTGAAGAGAAAATAAAAAGATTTGTGTACAATTTATACGTGCCTCAGTGTGAATCTCTGCCGGGTCGGACGCTTATATAGCACCTTATTCACAATACAGTAATCCCTCCTCCATCGCGGGGGTTGCGTTCCAGAGCCACCCGCGAAATAAGAAAATCCGCGAAGTAGAAACCATATGTTTATATGGTTATTTTTATATTGTCATGCTTGGGTCACAGATTTGCGCAGAAACACAGGAGGTTGTAGAGAGACAGGAACGTTATTCAAACACTGCAAACAAACATTTGTCTCTTTTTCAAAAGTTTAAACTGTGCTCCATGACAAGACAGAGATGACAGTTCTGTCTCACAATTAAAAGAATGCAAACATATCTTCCTCTTCAAAGGAAACAGAGAGAAAAGCAAACAAATCAATAGGGCTGTTTGGCTTAAGTATGCGAAGCACCGCCGGTACAAAGCTGTTGAAGGCGGCAGCTCACACCCCCTCCGTCAGGAGCAGAGAGAGAGAGAGAGAGAGAGAAACAAAGTCAAAAATCAATACGTGCCCTTTGAGCTTTTAAGTATGCGAAGCACCGTGCAGCATACTTAAAAGCTGCACACAGAAGGTAGCAACGTGAAGATAATCTTTCAGCATTTTAGGTGTGCGAACAGCCCCTCTGCTCACACCCCCTACGTCAGGATCACAGATAGTCAGTGCAAGAGAGAGAGAAAGAAAAGTAAGTTGGGTAGCTTCTCAGCCATCTGCCAATAGCGTCCCTTGTATGAAATCAACCGGGCAAACCAACTGAGGAAGCATGTACCAGAAATTAAAAGACCCATTGTCCTCAGAAATCCGCGAACCAGCAAAAAAATCCGCGATATATATTTAAATATGCTTACATATAAAATCCGCGATAGAGTGAAGCCGCGAAAGGCGAAGCGCGATATAGCGAGGGATCACTGTATACATATATATATATATATATATATATCATATATATAAAAGAAAATCCTGGAATGGAAAGCAAATGCAAGGCTACGATGCGTGATAATCTCGAAAGACATTTTAAAGACCCGCGAGACCAAGGAGACTTGCCAGCAACACAGGAGCACCACAGGGGACTGTACTTTCTCCGGTCCTGTTCAGCCTATATACATCGGACTCGAAGTCCTGCCACGTGCAAAAGTTCGCTGACGACACTGCTATCGTGGGCTGCATCAGGAGTGGGCAGGAGGAGGAGTATAGGGACCTAATCAAGGACTTTGTTAAATGCTGCGACTCAGACCACCTACACCTGAACACCAGCAAAGCCAAGAAGCTGGTGTTGGATTTTAGGAGGCCCAGACCCCTCATGGACCCCGTGATCATCAGAGGTGACTGTGTGCAGATGGTGCAGACCTATAAATACCTGGGAGTGCAGCTGGATGATAAATTAGACTGGACTGCCAATACTGATGCTCTGTGTAAAAAAGGACAGAGCAGGCTATACTTCCTGAGAAGGCTGGCGTCCTTCAACATCTGCAATAAGATGCTGGAGATATTCTATCAGACGGTTGTGGCGAGCGCCCTCTTCTACGCGGTGGTGTGCTGGGGAGGCAGCATTAAGAAGAAGGACACCTCACGCCTGGACAAACTGGTGAGGAAGGCAGGCTCTATTGTTGGCATGGAGCTGGACAGCTTGACATCTGTGGCAGAGCGACGGGCGCTCAGCAGGCTCCTATCAATTATGGAGAATCCACTGCATCCACTGAACAGTGTCATCTCCAGACAGAAGAGCAGCTTCAGCGACAGACTGCTGTCACTGTCCTGCTCCACTGACTGACTGAGAAGATCGTTCCTCCCCCAAACTATGCGACTCTTCAATTCCACCCGGGGGCGGGGGTGGGGGGGGGGTAAACATTAACATTATACAAAGTTATTGTCTGTTTTTACCTGCATTGTTAGCAATCTTTAATTTAATATTGTTTTTTGTATCAGTATGCTGCTGCTGGAGTATGTGAATTTCCCCCTGGGATTAATAAAGTATCTATCTATCTACGGTGCGTCTCGCGGGGACAGTAAACATGAGACTTGGTGCCAAGAGATTGTCCCAGTGCCATAGCAAAAAGGACAGCGGCTGTACAGGCTTTAAAAAGATCGAAGGGCAGCGCGACAGCAGCTACCCCAACTGAATGCGAGCAGCGTTATACATCCTGCAAGAAAGAATTCAGCCACGCCCGGGGCCAGATATAAAAGACAGGTATTGCTTTTACAACGTCACGTGAGACCAGGCACTGAGCCATCATTTAAAACAAGTCAGCAGACCTCTAAGCTAGCAGTTGTTGGGTTGCTTTTGGCAGACAAGCATCATGTGCTCAGAGCTCTTAAAACAACGACATGCGACAGGCAGAAGAGGCAGCTAGCAAGCAGCAAAAAGACAGCAAATGATCCAAAGGCATATCCTTAGCGTACGTTCAGCTGCAACACCCTTCATAACACGAGCAGTATTATACGTCTGGGAAGAAAGAGATGTAACCTTGCGCGGTGCAGGAAATAAAGAAACAAGTATTGTTTTTACAAAAGTTTTTAAAGTAAAAGTGAAAATAATACATATGTAACAATTCACAAGAAAATAACAATCTCTTTAAATTGTAGATTGCCTGCCTAAGGTAAAGTCATCCCTGATGAATGGGGACGTGGGAATGAGGGGTCCTTTCATCGGATTAGCGCTATTTCAGATGTGGAATGGCAAAATGGGGGAGGCAGCTTGATGAATGAGGTCTCCAGGACTTAAAACAAATCCAAATCATATTATGTGATATCATCTAAGGTGAAATTCTACTCCGTACTTCTAGAATTTTTATTTTTATACTGTATTGAGGATTTATTCTATTCTATGTATTGTACTGTATTGTTTTGACCCCCTTCTTTTTGACACCCACTGCACACCCAACCTACCTGGAAAGGGGTCTTTCTTTGAACTGCCTTTCCCTAGGTTTCTTCCATTTTTTCCCTACAAGGGTTTTTTTTGGGAGTTTTTTCTGGTCTTCTTAGAGGGTCAAGGCTGGGGGGGCTGTCAAGAGGCAGGGGCTGTTAAAGCCCATTGCGGCACTTCTTGTGTGATTTTGGGCTGTACAAAAAATAAATTGTATTGTATATCCGGTAAACCAAACACAGGGGTTGGTGAGCGAAGCAAGCAGGGGGCAGAGCCCCCTAGTATATATATATATATATATATATATATATATATATATATATATATATATATATATATATACTAATAAAAGGCAAAGCCCTCACTCACTCACTCCCTCACTCCCTCACTCACTGACTGACTGACTGACTGACTGACTGACTGACTGACTGACTGACTGACTCACTCACTCACTCACTCACTCACTCACTCACTCACTCACTCACTCACTCACTCACTCACTCATCACTAATTCTCCAACTTCCCGTGTAGGTGGAAAGCTGAAATTTGGCAGGCTCAATCCTTACAGCTTACTTACAAAGTTAGGCAGGTTTCATTTCGAAATTCTGCGCGTAATGGTCATAACTGGAACCTCTTTTTTGTCCATATACTGTAATAGACTGCAGCTCGATGGCCTTGGGAGGCAGAGTTGCATATCGCGTCATCACGCCTCCCACGTAATCACATGAACTGACTGTGAACGAAGTACGTAGAAAACAAGGAAGAGCCCCAAAGAGCGCTGAAGAAAACATTCATTACACAATTGAGAAGGCAGAGAAACAATAAGAAGCGAGCGAGTGACGCATACAAGCATATTCATAAGTTCAGCTACTGCGGAAAGAAAGCACGGTGTAAACCGTAAGTTTAAATTAAGTTTATAGAAACGCTCCTGCTGCTGTTTGCAATACCATATTCGCGACATACAAGTTTAATGAGAAGACACGAGGTATAAACGAGACTTTGGATCACTTTGTAACAGAGTTAAAATTGCTGTAGCGAGAAACTTTTAAGTGCCGGGTCTTAGCTAACATTAAATAAAGCCGTGGACATCGCAACATCATACAAGCCGTAAGTTTAAATTAAGTTTATAGAAATGCTCCCGCTGCCGTTTGCAATACCATATTCGCGACATACAAGTTTAATGAAAAGACACGAGGTATAAACGAGACTTTGGATCACTTTGTAACAGAGTTAAAATTGCTGTAGCGAGAATCTTTTAAGTGCCGGGTCTTAGCTAACATTAAATACAGCCGTGGACATCGCAACATTACACAAGAGAGCGGCTCACGTGAAGTGACTGAATGCAGCACGAGTGATCACTCATTACACAATTGAGAAGGCAGCGAAACAATAAGAAGCGAGCGAGTGACGCATACAAGCATATTCATAAGTGCAGCTACTGCGGAAACAAAGCACGGTGTAAACCATAAGTTTAAATTAAGTTTATAGAAACGCTCCCGCTGCCGTTTGCAATACCATATTCGCGACATACAAGTTTAATGAGAAGACACGAGGTATAAACGAGACTTTGGATCACTTTGTAACAGAGTTAAAATTGCTGTAGCGAGAAACTTTTAAGTGCTGGGTCTTAGCTAACATTAAATAAAGCCGTGGACATCACAACATCACACAAGAGAGCACACTAAGCTTGCACGGCTTGGTCATATTACATCTGGAGTGCTGAACTGACAACGTGGTATACAAAGAGAACTATAACAATTGTAATAAACGAACAATAAAACAGCGGAGAACCCGTGAATTAAATAAAAAGGCTGCTTCCTTGGCGAAGCAAGGAAAAAGGATGGCCTTATATGGCGTTCGTTTATAAATCAGCGGAGAAGCTGTGTAAAGATAATCAATAAATGACTATAATCGTAATAAATGCACAAAAATTGGGAGAATCCGCGGATTACATAAAGGAAATGGGTACCTGAACAGAAAACTGAGTCTCAAATACCTACTCAATAATTATAACAATTGTAATAAACGAACAAAAAAAACAATACAGATCTGCTAAGCAAGGAGAAAGGACGGCCTTATATGGCATTCGTTTATAAAACAGCGAACAGGCTGTGTAAAGGCAGCTTCACAAAAAAACAGATCCTTAACAAATTGTTATTGGTATATTTTCCCTCAATTTAAAAATCTGTCTGTCTGTCTGTCTGTCTGTCTGTCTGTCTGTCTGTCTGTCTGTCTGTCTGTCTGTCTATCTCCCCGTGCTTTGCAGCGGCGAAGTACTGCTTTTAAAGTTTTATTAAGAAGAAAACCTTTTTAAATTGAGTGAAAATCTACCAATAACAATTTGTTAAGGATCTGTTTTTTTGTGAAGCTGACTTCACACAGCCTCTCCGCTGTTTTATAAACGAACGTCATATAAGGTCTTCCTTTTTCGTTGCTTTGCCAACGGAAGCAGCCTTTTTATTTAATCCTGTTTTTACGATTGTTCTGTTTGTATATCACGTTGTCAGTTCAGCACTCCGGTTGTAATATGACCAAGCTGTGCAAGCACACTCTTGAGAATGCAACGTATAGTTGTACAGGAGAAAAGCAATCTTGCCTGAAATCAATGGCAACCTTTTGTAGGTCTATGAACTTAATGTAAACTTTAGGTTTACACGGTGCTTTCTTTCCGAAGTACCTGCACTCATGAATATGTCTGTATGCGTCAGTCGCTCAAATCCCCGTGGTTCGCACCGGCGAAGTTGTGCTTTTAAATTTTTATTAAGAAGAAAAGAAAACCTTTTAAAATTGAGGTAAAATATACCAATAACAGTTTGTTAAGGATCTGTTTTTTTTGTGAAGCTGCCTTCACTCGAGTGATCACTTCGAGCTTTAAGCCTGAGAAATCACCCCGTAAATGCACACGTTTAATTGCACATCTATCTATCTATCTATCTATCTATCTATCTATCTATCTATCTATCTATCTATCTATCTATCTATCTATCTATCTATCTATCTGCATCCCCGTGCTTTGCAGCGGCGAAGTACTGCTTTTAAATTTTTATTAAGAAGAAAACCTTTTTAAATTGAGTGAAAATATACTAATAACAATTTGTTAAGGATCTGTTTTTTTGTGAAACTGACTTCACACAGCCTCTCCGCTGTTTTATAAACGAACGTCATACAAGGTCTTCCTTTTTCGTTGCTTTGCCAATGGAAGCAGCCTTTTTATTTAATCCTGTTTTTACGATTGTTCTGTTTGTATATCACGTTGTCAGTTCAGCACTCCTGTTGTAATATGACCAAGCTGTGCAAGCACACTCTTGAGAATGCAACGTATAGTTGTACAGGAGAAAAGCAATCTTGCCTCAAATCAATGGCAACCTTTTGTAGGTCTATGAACTTAATTTAAACTTTAGGTTTACACGTTTCTTTCTTTCCGAAGTACTTGCGCTCATGAATATGTCTGAATGCGTCAGTCGCTCAAATCCCCGCGGTTTGCACCGGCGAAGTTCTGCTTTTAAATTTTTATTAAGAAGAAAAGAAAACCTTTTAAAATTGAGGTAAAATATACCAATAACAGTTTGTTAAGGATCTGTTTTTTTTGTGAAGCTGCCTTCACTCGAGTGATCACTTCGAGCTTTAAGCCTGAGAAATCACCCCGTAATTGCACACGTTTAATTACACATCTGTTAATATGTATGCTTACAAAGTATTAAAAGACACTCAACAATTACACAGTATTAAAAGACACTCAACAATTAATGTCATTTACCTTCGTTCCCACGTTTTTTTCTTCACGTGATTACGTAGGAGGCGTAATACGTGATGACGCGATATGTGACTCCGCCTCCTCCATTAGAGTATATGGACAAAAAACAGGTTCCAGTTATGACCATTACGCGTAGAATTTCGAAATGAAACCTGCCTAACTTTTGTAAGTAAGCTGTAAGGAATGAGCCTGCCAAATTTCAGCCTTCTACCTACACGGGAAGTTGGAGAATTAGTGATGAGTGAGTGAGTCAGTGAGTCAGTCAGTCAGTCAGTGAGTGAGTCAGTGAGGGCTTTGCCTTTTATTAGTATAGATATATATATATATAATATTTTTTGTGGTTTTGTACCCTGTATTCATCCCTGCGAGGTAATCAGAGGTAATTCTGCCGTGTACCTTTAGTTTTAGCCCAGGGACTATTCTGGTTGACATTTATAATGATTAAGGCCCCATCCACATTAGTACATTTGCCTCTGTTTTTGTCTGTTGTTAACACTACCCCAGAATGTTCAACCCACGAATTGGAAGAGACTTTTAAAAACCCTTACGTGGCATTTCTGTGTGGATGGGTGAAAGATTAAGATTTCTGAAAATGCTGACTCCTTTGTGTTCTGGTTGGTTTGTGCTTATTACATAACTCTTCCCTCATTGAATCCTGCTCATTGTGTCTCATTCCCAGTCTGGTCACTCTTCATTGAAGAAAAGCATGTTCCAGCATATTGGGCACAGAAGAGTTGCTTTATATGGTGCTTCTTGTAATGCTTAAGTTTAAACATCTAAATCACCATTCGTATATGTGCTCAAACTGTAAAAACAAATTCTATCTGATTGACATAATAGAAATTCTTCTGATCATGCGACAGCCCAATCGTGATTGGGCATCTCATCTGCTCTCATACTGTGCATGAAACAACAGCTCATGAAGCTGAAATTTGGGCTAACTCAAAAAATCAGTTGGCAACTGCAAGTTGGACTTAAAATCATGGCAAAATTGCACAGTTTTTGCCTGGTTTAAGATGTCTATACTGCTTGCATGCCCAGTGTAGGTGGACATCATTATTACTATAACATGGAAAAAAAGTTTCTGTTTTAGTTATGTGTTCAAGATTTCTTGCCATCTAACATTTACCCAGATCATTGTAGACATGGAAACACATGAAATGCATGTATTTAAAATAACGATATATTATTTACCCTATACAACTCAAGGCACCTCACTCCCAAATAAACATTGAGCTGGGAGAACTTCAGCTGCGTTGGTGTGGGGGAATGGGATAGCAGGCTGCTTGCTGCTCATGTTGATTGTCAAATTTGCAAAACAAAGATGCTGATGAAGTGGTGCAAAGGAATTTAAGGTGGCCCAGCATTATGCCTTTTTTCTTAGGCTTCAGGGATTTTAGTGTTAATGACATTGCATTCAAATACATACAGCAGGGAAATAAGTATTGAATGCATTAACATTTTTCTCAGTAAATATATTTCTAATGGGGCTATTGACATGAAATTTTCACCAGATGTTGGTAACAACCCAAGTAATCTACACATACAAAGAAATCAAAACAAATAAGACCATAAATTATGTGTAATAAGGTGCAATGACATAGGGAAAAGGTATTAAACACATGAAGAAAAGCAAGGTACTCCCTCAAGACCTTTGCAACCTTATTGTTACAAAACATACTGATGGCAATGGTTACCAACATATTTCTAAACTTCTGAATGTTCCAGTGAGCACCTTTTGGGCCATAATCTGGAAGTAGAAAGAACATCATTTCACCATAGACCAGCCACGACATGGTGCTCTTCACAAGATTTCTGACAGAGGAGTTAACAGAATAATCAAAAGAGTTGTCCAAGAGCAAAGGGCCACTTGTGGAGAACTTCATAAAAACCTGGAATTACCAGGTATAGTTGTTTCAAAGAAAACAATAAGTAATGTGCTCAACTGCCATGGCCTCTGTGCATGCTCACTGTGCAAGACTTCACTGCTGAAGAAAAAGCATGTTGAGGCTTGTTTAAAGTTTGCTGCACAACATTTCGACAAGCCAATGAAATATTGGGAGAATATAGTCTGGTCAGATGAGACCAAAATTGAACTCTTTGGATGTCATTGCACAAAACTGTTTGGAGGAGAAATGCCACTGCACATCACCCAAAAAACACCATACCAACAGTGAAGTTTGGAGGTGGAACATCATGGTGTGGGATTGTTTTTCAGCATATGTTACTGGAGACTTCATATAATTGTCCTCACAGGTGGCGCAGTGGTAGTGCTGCTGCTTTGCAGTAAGGAGACTGTGGAAGATTGTGGGTTCGCTTCCCAGTTCCTCCCTGTGTGGATAGCGCTTTGAGTACTGAGAAAAGCGCTATATAAATGTAATGAATTATTATTATTATTAATTGAAGGAAGGATGAATGGAGAAATGTACCAGGACATTCTTGATAAGAATCTGCTTAGCGAAACAATGATCTGAAACACACAGCCAAAGAAACCCTCAATTGGTTTCAAAGAAAGAAAATTAAGATGCTACAATGGCACAGTTAATTACCCGACTTGAATCCAATTGAAAATCAATGGAAAGAATTTAAGATCAGATTTCATAGAAGAGACTCCGGAACTTTCAAGATCAGCTTGAATCCAATTGAAAATCAATGGAAAGAATTTAAGATCAGATTTCATAGAAGAGACTCCGGAACTTTCAAGATCAGAAGACAGTTTGTGTGGAAGAATGGGCCAAAATCATACCCGAACAATGCATAGGAGTAGTTTTTTCATACAGGAAGCATCTTGAAACTGTCATTACCAACAAAGGCTTTTGCACTAAGTATTAAATACATTTCAGTAAATGTGTTCAATACTTTTTCCCTGTGTCATTCCACTTTATTACACATAATTTATGAACTTCTTTGTTTTAATTTGTTTGTATGTGTGGATCACTTGGGTTGTTACCAACATCTGATGAAAATTACATGTCAAATGCTCCATTAGAAATATATTTACAAAGAAAAACGATGCGTTCAAAACTTATTTTCCCCGCTATAGACTTTAATGTGGAGTTGGTCCCCCAATTGCAGTTATAATAGCTTCCACTCTTCTTGTAAGGCTTTCCACAAGATTTTGGAGTGTTTCTGTGGGATTTTTGTGCCCATTCTTTCTGTAGAGCATTTATGAGGTCAGGCACTGATGTTGGACGAGAAGGCCTGGCTTGCAATCTCCATTCCAGTTCATCCCAAAGGTGTTAGATGGGGTTGGGATCAAGGCTCTGTGTGGGCCAGTGAAGTTGTTCCACACCGAACCAATCCTACCATGTCTTTATGGACCTTACTATGTGCACTTGAGCACAGTCATCCTGGAGTAGAAAAGGGCCTTCCTCAAACTATTTCCACAAAGTTGGAAGCATAGTGTTGTCCAAAATGTCTTGGTATGCTGAATTATTAAGATTGCCCTTCACTGTAAGTAAGGGGCCTAACCCAAACCTTGAAAAACAGCCACATACCATTATCCCTGCTTCACCAAACTCCACAGCTGGCACAATGCCGTCAGACAGGTAATGTTCTCCCAACATTCGCCAAACCCAGTCTCGCCCATCTGACTACCAAAGTATGATTCGTCACTCCATAGAACATGTTTCCACTGCTCCACAGTCCAGTGGCGGTGTGCTTTACACCACTCCTTCCAACGCTTGGCACTGGACTTGGTGATGTGGGGCTTGTATGCCATAGATACCCCTTCCACGAAGTCTTTGTGCTTACATTAATGCCAGTGGAAGTTTGGAACTTTTCAGCTATGGAATCGGCAGAGCTTTGGTGACTTTTACGCACAATGCAGTCATTGATCCTGCTCAGTGACTTTACGTGGTCTTCTGTTTTGTGGCTGAGTTGCTGTTGTTCCTAAATGCTTCCACTTTCCAATAATACCACTTACAGCTGAAGGTGGATTATCCGGCAGGGATGACATTTAATGAACTGTCTTATTGTAAAGGTGGCATCCTATCACAGTACCACTCTTGAAGTCACTGAACTCTTCAGAACAACCCAATTTCTTTCACAGATGTTTGTAAATGGAGACTGCATGGCTAGGTGCTTGATTTTATAAACCTGGCAATGGGTCTGATTGAAACACCTAAATTCAATTAAGAGTTGTGCCCCAATACTTTTGTCCATATAGTGTACATTATAGTATGATACACTAAATATCAGAGAAGCAGCATCCAAAAAAAGAAATAATTAAATATAAGCACAGATCTACCATTCTTATAGAAATAAATATTTCTTTTCATGATGGTTTATGGTTGTCCCCCTGCTCTGACTACTTTTTTTTGGTTATGTAATAAAACTCACCAGCAATAATAGTCAATAAAAAGTTTTGCATAATTTTAAAAGCTTAGACAGACCACGATAAATAGTTGGGGCACCCAGGGCTCGCAAAATCACTAGCCCGACGTCCCGGGGCTATTGTGTCTTCCAGTCGGGCTACCAAAATCTATCTCAGCCCTGCCCGTCGGGCTATCATAGGAAGGAAAAATATATGTCAGTGCTTTTGCATTCTTTCGCAAATGTAGCTGGGTAATTATGTCATTTTCGGGCATCGATCAGCCACTGTCAATATGTGAAATATTGAAATCACGTTTGAATTTGCGCTTGTTTTTTACTTTCACTTTCACTTTGCGATCGCGCGAACTGTGTATAGAGAGCGGCAGTACTGATTGGTCAGTGACAGATTAATTGCGCACCAATTCCTCTGACATCGTCTTATCACTCATTAGCTTACTATTCAAACGTGACAAGTAAAATCTCCCGCAGCAAGCTTAAACATGTGATAGAGGTTGATTGCGCAGAGAATTTAAAAAATCGCTGACCGTTATGTGTGTGCGTGTGTAAAAATAGATGGATTTACGCAGGTATTTTAGTTCTGCTGAGCCAAATAAAACAGGTCAGGGTGAAGAAGGGACAGCCAAAGAAAAGCCTACCACAAAGCGGAAAAGTTGTGACAAATCAGACTATGAGGCAAAAAGAAAGCGCAGCTTTTTGGTTTCATGGACAAAAGAATTTCTCTGGCTGGAATATGACAAGCTAAATAACATAATGTTCTGCCGGGTGTGTTGTGAGTTTCCCTCGATTTCTGACTCGACAAGCGCCTTTGTTACTGGGATCAGTAATTTTAGGAAAGACCCCATCAAAACCCATGAGAAATCTCTGCATCACAAGAAATGCATTGGTGCTCAGTCTGCAGCATCTTTCCCAGAACAAACACCAATTGCAAAAAACATACTAAAAATAAACCAAGCACAACAAGAAGTCCTGAAAAAGCTGTTTAGAACAGTGTACTATGTTGCAAAGAGTGGACTACCATTGGCAAAATTTAGCAGTCTTTGCAAAGTTCAAAAAGCAAATGGCCTAGATCTTGGTTCCACTTACCTCAATGACCATGCTTGCAGAGAGTTTATTGGAGCAATGGCACAAACTTCAAGAGACCAGATCGAAAAGGAAATTCAAGAAAGCAGGTTCTTATCCATTCTTGCAGATGGCAGTGCAGACACTGGTATAATAGAACAGGAGTTGGTTCATGTCAGGTATGTGAGAGATAATGGTGACATATCCACATACATGATCAAATGTCAGCCAGTCAAGAGTGCAAATGCTGCCGGTATTTTAGAGGCTATTGATGAAGCAGTGAACACCATGGGTATCAGAGAAGACACATGGAAAAAGAAAGTAGTGTGTGCAAATTTTGATGGTGCTGCAGTGATGATGGGTGAGAAAACAGGAGTAGCTGGGAGACTGAAATAGAGGATACCCCACATCATAACAATCCACTGTGTGGCACACAAATTAGAGCTAGCCATGCTGGATAGCATGAAAGGCTGTGAGTACCTGGTGAAATTTAAAGATACACTGAAAACCATCTTTAAGATGTACTACTATTCCCCATAGAAGCTAAGAGAACTGACAGAAATAAGTGAACTGCTAAATGAGAAACTGGCACATTTCAGTGGCCTGAAGAGCACACAGTGGCTTCCAAGCCGGCTGAGATGTCTGAAGGCTGTGGAAAAAAAATTACACTCCCACTATTGTTCATTTGGAGAACATGGCAGG
The DNA here is from genome assembly GCF_900747795.2 of Erpetoichthys calabaricus. NCBI lineage: Eukaryota > Metazoa > Chordata > Cladistia > Polypteriformes > Polypteridae > Erpetoichthys > Erpetoichthys calabaricus. Next base: position 91,981,624 of record NC_041404.2, read on the forward strand.
AGGAAGTGATGTCAAGTCTGAGGATGCAGCCAAGGCTAAGGGGATGGTGCAGGAGATAAAGACTGAGAAATTTGTTTGCTTCCTGCATTTCATGTTGGACTACAGTACCATCTTATCCAAGTGCTGTACTGATTTTCAGCATGATAACCTAAACATCACACGAACAAATCAGTTAGTTGAGAGCACCACATCACGCTTACACAGCCTAAAAACAAAACCAGGAGAATACCAGAAAACCTTGGACACAAAGTTCACAGCGAACTACTGTGGAACTACTGTGGAACTCAGCTCACAAAAAGTCAGCGACCTGCTAGAAGAGGTGAGGGCACAGACAAAGACACCTTTGGTGCAGAGATTCGGAAGATTATTGACAACACAGTCAAGTACATGGACAACAGATTTAAAAATCTGCGTGAAAAGCCTCTCTCTTGTTTCAAGGTTTTTGACCCTTCCACTCTTCCCTACCCCAGAGAAGAGCTGGCAAATTATGGGGATGAAGAGGTGGATTATCTTGTCACACATTTTGCCAGTTTGCTAGATGAGGAAGAGAAAGAGGAAATTCCACAAGAATGGATGGATCTAAAAATGTGGCTTGCAGAACACCGGGGTAGCAAGGTAGATGATTGCTTGTACAGAGATCTCCTCTCTGAGAATCCAGAACACCTCTCTCATATTTTGTTGCTGGTGAAATTAATGCTGACACTTAGTCCATCAACAGCCATCTGTGAGAGAGGATTTTCTTGCATGAACCGAGTGAAGACAACACGTCGTACCTCTCTACACCCTGAAACACTGAATGACTGCATGCAACTCTGCATTAATGGGGAAACAGTTGAATTTTTTTGCCCTGACAAGTCAATTCGTTTCTGGATGTTTTGTGGAAAAAGTTCAAGACACCTGGATCATAAAACCCCGACAAGAACAAAGAGCAGTAAAATGGAGGCCGATGCACAGGAAGAGAAAGCTGATGAAGGAGATAGATAGATAGATAGATAGATAGATAGATAGATAGATAGATAGATAGATAGATAGATAGATAGATAGATAGATAGATAGATAGATGGAGGCCGATGCACAGGAAGAGAAAGCTGATGAAGGAGATAGATAGATAGATAGATACTTTATTAATCCCAATGGGAAATTCACATTCTTCAGCAGCAGCATACTGATACAATAAATAATATTAAATTAAAGATTGATAATAATGCAGGTGTAAAACAGACAATAACTTTTTATAATGTTAAATGTTAACGTTTACCCCCCCGGGTGGAATTAAACAGTCGCATAGTTTGGGGGAGGAACGATCTCCTCAATCTGTCAGTGGAGCAGGACAGTGACAGCAGTCTGTCGCTGAAGCTGCTCTTCTGTCTGGAGATTATACTATTTAGTGGATGCAGTGGATTCTCCATAATTGATAGGAGCCTGCTGAGCGCCCTTCGCTGTGCCACAGATGTTAAACTGTCCAGCTCCATGCCAACAATAGAGCCTGCCTTCCTCACCAGTTTGTCCAGGCGTGAGGCGTCTTTCTTCTTAATGCTGCCTCCCCAGCACACCACCGCGTAGAAGAGGGCGCTCGCCACAACTGTCTGATAGAACATCTGCAGCATCTTATTGCAGATGTTGAAGGACGCCAGCCTTCTAAGGAAGTATAGTCGGCTCTGTCCTTTCTTGCACAGAGCATCAGTATTGGCAGTCTAGTCTAATTTATCATCCAGCTGCACTCCCAGATATTTATAGGTCTGCACCATCTGCACACAGTCACCTTTGATGATCACAGGGTCCATGAGGGGTCTGGGCCTCCTAAAATCCACCACCAGCTCCTTGGTTTTGCTGGTGTTCAGTTGTAGGTGGTTTGAGTCACAGCATTTAACAAAGTCATTGATTAGGTCCCTATACTCCTCCTCCAGCCCATTCCTGATGCAGCCCACGATAGCAGCGAACTTTTGCAGATGGCAGGACTTCGAGTTGTATTGGAAGTCCGATGTATATAGGCTGAACAGGACTGGAGAAAGTACAGTCCCTTGTGGCGCTCCTGTGTTGCTGACCACAATGTCAGACATGCAGTTCCCAAGACTGATGCTATTATATATTAATATATATATTATATATTAAGAGATGCTATGCCCTCAACGTCGAGTGACATTTTCTCATCCGTGACTTCAGTGGAAATTTCAGATTCAGAATCTGACACAGACTAATTCATGTTCTACACAGTTCTTACAAGTTCATAGAAATTTCTGTTCAATTAGAACCAAATATTTGAGTTGATGATTGTAATTTTTATACAGTTGTTGTAATTTGTGTTTTAACAATTTTTTGATTGATGTTTTGTTTCCTTTACAATATTATACAGTAAAAATAATCTCTTTTTTATTCAGGCTACTTAAATTTATTTTGGGCTACCATAAACTGAAGAGTGCCTGTCCGAAGGGCTACCAGGGATTTTGAAATTTTGCGAGCCCTGCGGCACCAACTAACCAATAATTGCAAGGAACATCTTTTCAGACAGAGTTCCACAGTGAATTGTTTTCAGAATGGCCAATATGTTTTATGTTCTTCTGGCAGTTAGGAGTGGGTCCAGGCAAATGGACACCGGAAGTAACATCAGAGATGTTACAGCTGTCAATCATCCATTCTGCAGTGGGAGGAAGAGAACATGCATTTGAACATAGTGCCTACCCTGGAGCAGTGGTTAATTATAATCACCACTAACCTTAAGCTTTCCCCTATGTCCACATACATGACAGGATCCCCATATGCCACTTCTTGCCCAGACCTGTCGGTTTGAGGGGCCCAAACCTTGAGCTCATGAACACAAGAGAGAGCATCAGTGTTGGCATGGAGAGAACCATTTTGATGGTGGATTTTGAACTGAAAAGGCTGAAAGTTCAAAAACCACCTTGTGACCTGTGGATTTGACTACTTATAAAGTGCCATCTACTGGAGGGGTGCTTGGTCCATCACTTGCGTGATCTCACGGTCTAGGAGGTAGTACATCAGTTGGTTAATAGCCCACTTTATCGCCAACGCTTTTCTTTCCAGGTCCGATACCTATTTTCCCGATCCAGTAGTTTCCAGCTCAGGAACCTGATGGGGTGTTCAACACCATCGACACTTTGGCTCAGCACGGCAGTGAGACCTGGTTCCAAAGTGTCGGTCTGTGAGATAAAAGGGAAAGAGAAATCTGGATTTATTAAAAGCAGGCCCTTACTTCAGCAACTGTGCTGTCATGGAATGCGGCTTCTGTTTTAGCATCCCATACCACCGTGTTAGAGACCCACTTGTTTGTAAGACTGGTCAAGGGCGCTGACCTCTTTGTAGAAGCGAGGGAAAAACCAGCGGTAGTACCCTACTAAACCTAAGAAGGCTAGGACCTGCTGCTTGGTCTTCAGAAGAGAAGAAGCATTAGAACACAGCGCCAACCCCTGTAGCAGCAGTTAATTACAATCATCAGAGCCCTTAAACAGTCCCCTTCGCGCACGTGCGTGACATAGTGTATAGTAACTTCAAGAGCATTAGAGCAAATGAGAGAGAGTACTTTGGTCTCATTTTCCTTTCAGTTGCACAGAAGGGGTGAAAAGACTGTGTTATGAGCATATTAAAGAGCTACTTATAAAACCACAAAGACAGAGAGTGCAATTATATGTGTGCTGGAAAACACATTCTTGCAGGAAAGATATTAGCAAAAAAAATATATCTGTTGAAGTTTGACAGTGTTTTAATTTTTTCGTATATCTAAAAACTGTCTGTGAGTGCAAAGGATACAATAGTTCAGTGCAGTGATAAACTGCCAACCTATGAGAGCATTTTTAAACATTAAACTTTCACTTAAACATGAATCATCTATGATATCATATTGCAGGAAAAATTCAAAGTGAAGATCTACATGACGAGAAGAAATTCATTTTCAGAGGTTTAATATGTATGGTGCTTTCAGTCTATGCATGCGGCCAACAGATGTTATACAAAGCTAGTATTAGTCTCTGAAAGTATCAACAAAATCTTTTTTTCCTGCACATATTCTACTTGCAAAAGTCCAAACGGTGAATTCCCCTTTTGTTTACTTAACAGAATCCAAAAGATATCATAGAACTGAATGAAAATTATGAATAGCATTGCTTGAGGTTGACTGCAGACTGACATAAAGTACAGATAAGACAGACACTATAAAGCCATAACTCTTTATCACCCAAAGAGACTTAATATTTTACTGATCAGCATTCTTTTAATATAAGCATTACTACATATAACACAACATAATAGACACTCTTATGCATCCAAAAAAAAAGACAAATCCAGGTGTGCTTGTCAAGCACCTTAAGAGTAAAGTATGAAACACTGTGCCTGGCCTTCTGAAAAACAAAATAACTTATTTCTGTTTGGCTGAACAGTAATATATTGGGAAGAGCCAGTTTTAATGGAATCTTGCTGGTCAGACTGATGAGAAAAGTGAAATATGCTTTTCTGTTTATATTGGAATCCATCTAGGTTATTTTTGATACCTAGTTATTAAATCTTAGCTTTTATTAAATCATTTCACTATCAAGTAAAATTTAAACCTTTGTGTGAATGTGTTTGAAGTTTAATCCCCTTCAGGAAGAAGCAAGGCAACTTGGCAGAGTGTGAGTTTTATTATAGATGTTTATGAAATGGTTTACATTATCAAATATTTATTTAGTCTGCTTTTTTGTTTTTTTCTATTTCAGATTTTGTCCACAGGGATAATACTAAGAGGTTAAGTACAATTTTAGGATAGCTTCAGTTTCTGCAAGCTATAGCATATAGAAAAGTACATCAGCCATTTCAGGAGGATAATTACACTGAAATTTTCAAGTTATGCTTTACTGTATGTGTCTAAGGACTAATTGCAAATGTTTGTCCCGGGAGAAATTTCAGCATTTCCTCATTTTTAAGGCAACCCAATCTTTGAATAGGAAAACTCTAAATCACCTGCAGTAGCAAATGCACTGCAGCAAATATTATTATAAAAAGTACATTCTTAGTTCCTTTTACTTTGGGGACATTAAGCATTTTTCTCCTTCCACATTGAAAATTTGTATTGGAAATTGTTCTAGTCAGACCTTGCTAGTGGGTTACCTTGAGAATATCTGCAAAGGATGAAAGCTGCCATTGTCAAACTCTGTCCTTTGTTTGCAGTGTAGGACAGCCAATGATTAAAAGAAATTGGGTTAGGTTTTTAAATTGGCAGCTAGGCTACACAGAAGTAGTAATTGGGGTGCAGAATTTAAAGAAGGATTACAGGAGCAGTGAATAGTAGGTCTGGGAGGGATTACAGTGTGAATGTGGGGGAGGTGATCACAGAAAGGGAATTAGAATTAAAGATTTGTTAGTTGTTGAGACAGTGTCAGAGAGAGAAAGAGAGATCAGGAAGGGCTGAAGCTACTGCACCTGAGGAAGGGCCAGGAGGGAATGAACTGTGAAGCCTCTTTGCTGAATACGTGGGCACAGTGATGGAATGTATTAAAAGAATCACACCCCCGCACATGTAATGGAGATAACTCAAGCTGATTGTCATCCAGACACCTACACTTGAAATTAACAACTGTTAAAAGTCTTTCTCTCACAATTTCTTTAGGAGAAGGATGAACGTGCAGCAGATACTGGAAAGCTTGGATCTGGGAGAGCAGGAGCGTGTTCAAGCAGAGCTTGTCTTGTATAACAAAGAGGTGAGGTAAAGCGTTTTGCGACATGCTTCCCCCTATTTCTTTTGTGCAAGTATAAGGTCTGTGAGTAAGCAAACTGTGGGTGGGCAACAATTCAGAAAGGAAGGCTGTCTTTCATAAGAAAATGTACTTTCATAAGCTCTTGTTATAGTCTTTTTTTTTCCAGCTCATTTTCATCTGACATTGTTCATACTTTATCAGATTAAACCTCAAACTAGACTGTCAATAGCTTAAGCAAAAAGGGGGCTGGTAAACCCACATTTGTGCAGCATAGTTTTCTGGTGCAGTGGATCAGACTATGATCATTAACTGTGCTTTCCTTTCTCTACAGAATTCAGAATGCTTCTTCTTCAGTACTGAAGAAAGGGAGAAACGAAAGGTAAGGTGAAAGTAGTTAAGCAACATCAAAGGACAGCTTAAAATGAAAAAGATATTAAGGCCCAATCATACAGTTCATGCCTCAATTTCCCCCATAAAAAAAATTAAGAACAAAAGAAAATATTGGCCCTTTGGATTTTGGGAAATCAGGGTGTTGCCAGAATTTGAAATGGCAACTCTTTAATTAACATTTACTTTGCAAATTCACACAGTGGTATGTCATGAGAACGTTTTCCGAACGTTTTAAAACGATAGCCTTTCAAGTGATTCACCACTGGGTTTTATGATTTAGGGAGGTAAACAATCTAATAGGATGTGTAGCTGTGTTTATCCAAAATTACCAAGGTTTTGCAGCTTTTAGTTTGCTTCATTGGATGATTCAAGCACCAGTGTGACGCATGATCAAATAATTCCACAGACAAAATATCTTCGTTTTAAAAGTTTTAGTAAAATTTCAAAGCAAGACAGTTCACACAAAAATAAAGAAAAAATTGATATAACAAAGAAACAAAAAATCTTTTTTAAGAAAAGTTCTATTTAAGTCTCATAATTCTTGTTTTATTTCCTTAAATTTGGTCATACAGTCATATTTGAGGCACGATATGCAAGTTAATCATGTAAGCACATTAGACACAGTTAGAAATCTATTTGCAAACATATCTAATAGTCCATGCTAGCAGTAAGACTATTTCACTAACTGGTTTAATTAACACTGTGTTCTTCAGATACAGCTAAGATAGTTCCATCACATGTTAAATTACAGGGGGTTAAAGACTATACCATATCCTAGAAACTATAAGAATCTGACATTATCTAGAAAGTAAGCAAACACTATATGCATTTAACATTAAACATTGGTTTCTAAGTTTGGCTTTTACAGAATGAATGCATCTATAAAAGATTAATAGCTAAATAAAGCACTGGTTTTGTTTAAACAAATAAGCCAAGAAAACTTATGTTTGCATCAAAAATCATTTAAACAACAACAAGAAGCTGGAAGTGTAGGTGACAGTTTCTGATTTTAAAATAATACTCGGGTTTAATGAAGATGATCTCTTGCAAGCCTTTTATCAAATAATTTGTTTCCCTTTTTTCGTTGTATTATTCCATGTATAAAATATGTTTTGAAATAGATTTATTTATTTATTTTTGTCTGCTGTGGCCAAAAACAGTTTATTAAGTTTTTTATATGCGTTACCAAAATAGATTTCTAAAGCAATCTGTGATAGTATGTGCTGTGAAAACAATATGTAATATGAAGTTATTTTGCTTGAGGTTGGTATGATGGCACTGGGATTAGTGCCACTGTTTCATAGCTCCATGGGACTGAGTTTGAGTTCCAACAAGGTCACTGACTATTTTTCATATGTTGTTTCATCACCAAATACATCCCAGAAGCATGTGTGCTAGATTAATTAACATTTCTATTATGGCCTGGAATGAGTGAATATATGTGTGAAAGCATGTCCTATTGTGGATTTTTGTCCTTTTCAAGGTTTGTGCCAGTGTTTCTGGGCTAGGCTCTGGTTCTGTATGGTCTAAAGCTTATAATTGGTTTAGAAAGTGGATGAATGGAATTTTTTATGTTGCCATATATTGGAAAATTTTGTAGTACTCAAGTTGTTGTGCATTTTTTTCAGATATCAGGTTTTAGAACAAAACCTTCTGCTTGTCCATCCTTTAGCATTTGGAATAATGAGAATCTACTATGTGCGTCTTTTTTCAATTTTTTTTAAAGTATCCATATAAGAATTAAAATAGGAATATATTATTTCATGCCTGTTTTGTTACTTTTTCACAATAAATGCAAATCTGTCTCCTATTGTGACATTCTAACTGAAGCCTTTTGTGCTCATGCATTACCAGGATTAAACAAAATCATGTAAAACTAAAATATGTGCATGATGCTGTTGCATTATTCATTGTCATTGTTTTTAGTGATGTGTCCTCATTGTCACTTTTGATGTTTTTGTACAATTGGAGGTTACCTAAAATACAATAATAATTCAAAATAATTCATAATAATTGAATTGAAGAGTATTTGTACATTCATACAAGCTAGTCTGAAAAGGATAAAACACACACACACCCACATGTGCTTAAGTATATTGATTTCTATGGGAGGTATTTTCTTTTTAATTTAAAATGAATTAAATTTAATTAATTAAAATGAAATTTAAAATTATAAAATGAAAATGCAATCCCTCTTTTGTTGAGAGAACTTGAAAATGAAAAAGCAAAGTGGAAATGCATTTTACTTTTCATTTTTGCAGCTTCATTGCGGTTCAGGCTGAAAAGAAATTGCAAATGGGGTTGTTTTAATTTTTGCAGCATTCTTGCACACAGACTTTGAAAATAAAATTGCAAATAAGGTTATTTCATTTTCATTTTAAATTTTGCAGCATATTTGCGTAAAGACTTTGAAAATTAAATTGCAAGTGGGGTTATTTCACTTTGATTTTTGCTGCATTTTTGCGTGCAGAGTTTAAAAATTTAATTGCAAAAGAGGGATTGCGTTTTCATTTTATAAGTGTAGAGAAAAGCCAAGCAAAATGACACCTTTTATTGGCTAACTAGAAAGATTACAATATGCAAGCTTTCGAGGCAACTCAGGCCCCTTCTTCAGGCAAGAGTTACATCTTGCCTGAAGAAGGGGCCTGAGTTGCCTCGAAAGCTTGCATATTGTAATCTTTCTAGTTAGCCAATAAAAGGTGTCATTTTGCTTGGCTTTTCTCTACATTCATAATGGCTAACACGGTACAACACCCTAGTACTACATTTTATAATTTTAGTTTTCATTTTAATTTTTTCAGAAGATACCTCCCATAGACTTTGTCTAAAATAATCATGAAAAATCCTATGCCTGCGTCCACTTTTCAAATTCACATTCTGCATTAAGGGGCAAGGGAAGCAGTTGTCAGTCATGGCAGCACTGAATGCAAGACAAGAATCCTAGGACAGCAGCTCATCACAGGCAGGAACATACACCCAATTTAGAAGCACTAGTTAAAATAACACACACTTTATTGAGGTATGGGAGGAAAACAAGACATCTGGAGAATACTTAATTTAAGATTTTGAAAGCAAGTAAATTCCATGTACACAGTATGTAAGCTGGAAATCCAACACTGGTTCCTAGAGCTGTGAAGCTAAGACATCTAAATTTATAACACCCTGCTGCTCTTCAGTGGTTATATTCAGCTGAATTTCAGTAGTCATTGTAAGGAAAAGTGTTTATTTTGCCTAAACTCATTGTTACTTTTTATAATGCAGAATTAAGAAGTCAATCTTTCATACACTTTATAAGATATAAAATGTATTCTAAGCCTCAATTCCACAATAGACAAATTTTCAAAACCAGGTGAAGTTTTTATCCTGTAAAACACTGACTTGACAAAGCTTGTTGCTATGTAGTGTGACAGATTAAGGTCTCCGTGACCCCTTGAACCCTCAGACTAGACGTCAGACACCAGATAAAAGTCCAAATAATAGTTTATTATTATTAATAATAATAATAATAATAAATGTGCACAAAGCACCCTCCACTCCATAATACTCAAGTAATAATAATAATTCCAATAAACAATAACCAATCCTCCACTCCCAGACGCTTTGCCACCCTTCCACCCAGCTCAGCTCCACGTCTGGGATTTCCCATCGTCCTTTTATATTCCCTGACCCGGAAGTGTTTCCCATCTTACTTCCGGGTCAGATAAAAAGTCCTTCTTTTCAACCCGGAAACACGACGTTCCCTCTGGTCATATGATTATGACGTGCTTCCGGGTTATAGGGCACGTATAAGTCCTTGAGCCTCCCTGCAGCGTCCTCTGGTGGGCCCCACAGTGTTCAGCAGGGTTGGGAATAAAAACTCCATTGTCCATAATTCCCTGCTGGTCTTCGGGGCACTTCCATGCTACAGGGAGGGCTCCATCTAGCGGCCTGGGGGTATTGGCCGGGGTAAATGGCCGGCCATCCCTCACAGTAGATATTCATACTGTATGCTATTAAGTAGATGGTTATTAAGTGTTTTTGTATATTTGAGACCTCCTTTCACATTTGTATTTATTTATTTCACATAATCACACTGATGTTTTTTTTTAACATGGTAGATTATTTTAAACTAGCCAACCCGCAGCGTAACATACGTCGCATAATTATGTATTGATGGGTGAACACTTCCTGAAAGACACAGTTGTCCAAATGGGTTTGAGGATACGACTTTAGGTGAATGAAAAGATGGAACTCTGGAGAGGGCAACATACAATTGTCCGTGACTGAAAACTGGAGGACCGCCGTCGCGCCTCCACCTCCCAGAGCGAGGGACGGGGCTGGACGGCACTCGGGCACGGAGTGCGGAACGGGGGGAGAGGGGAAGGATGCCCATTCCGCCCCGGCCCCCCCGCCATTCTAGTCTGCTGATTTCTTAGTCATCTCTTAGTCATCGTTCAGTCTGCACTGCCTGCTCATGTGCCTGCCCCCAACTTCTCTCCTGACTCGCTTTCGTCTGTGTACAGTCCACATGCACCCCTGAGCCACATTGACTTTTCATTGTTCTTTGCGGTTCTGGCTGCTTTTCTATATATAATCCACCAAGTCACCCGACCATGGCAGTAGCGACGGGGGGTATGTACAAAGGGCAGAGATTTGATCAGTGCGAGTGTATGACCCGCACTTACCGGGAATTCCTCGCTCGTGGGAGACAATTGCAAGCCCCGGTCTCCATCATGAATGGGGTTCAACGGCTTACCCACTCCTCTCAGCACCAGGTAGACACATGTTAATCCATTCAGTCTAGTGTGCGTGCAGCACCGGACAGGTAAGGGCATCACAGACCTGCTATTGCTCAATCTCACGTGGCTGAAAGCTACTTGTCCCTCTAAGAAGTTGTACGCCGACCGCTTGGGGGTCGCGTAACTATTTAGCAGGAGGGAGTCTCTTTCGTTATCGGAATTAACCAGACAAATCGCTTCACCAACTAAGAACGGCCATGCACCACCACCCACAGAATCGAGAAAGAGCTATCAATCTGTCAATCCTCTCCGTGTCCTGGCCGGGTGAGGTTTCCCGTGTTGAGTCAAATTACGCGAAAGGCTCCACACCTGGTGGTGCCCTTCCATCAATTCCTTTAAGTTTAAGGCTGCCAGTCGTCATCGTTTATGGTCGGAACTACGATGGTATGTGATCGTCTTCGAACCTCCGACGTTCGTTCTTAGATTAATGAAAACATTCTTGGCAAATTCTTTCACTCTCGCTCAAATTGTTGGTGGGCGGGGCTCTGTGAGTTGGCAGGCGTGGCTTTGTCTTGCGTGCGTCTTGCTTGCCATGGACTTAGTGAATTCTTAGAGTTGGTGGGCGTGGCTCTGTGAGTTGTCGTCGTATCCCATGGTCTTAGAGGAGTTGGTGGGCGTGGCTATGTCGTGTGTATCCCGTGGTTGTCTTGCGTGCCCTGTCAACTTAGTGAATTATATATATAGATTATAGTCCTTGATGTATTAATAAGATAATGGTAGTACTAGGGTGTTGTACCGTGTTAGCCATTATGAATGTAATGAGAAGTCAAGCAAAATTACACCTTTTATTGGCTAACGAAAAAGATTACAATATGCAAGCTTTCGAGGCAACTCAGGCCCTTTTCTTCAGGCCAGATGAATTGCCTTGAAAACTAGCAAAATGTAATCTTTCTAGTTAGCCAATAAAAGGTGTCATTTTGCTTGTCTTCTTAATGACTTGATAGTAAATTAAATATTGTAATTTAAATTAAAGTACAGCTTGTGAGGTGCTATTATGTTAAAAATCTTGAAAAAAAACTTGATAATTATGGGAGATGGTATATTTACAGTGGTGCTTGAAAGTCAGTGAACCCTTTAGAATTTTCCATATTCCTGCATAGCTTTGACTTTAAATATCACTAGGGGGCTTTGCTGCCTGCTCGCTTTGCTCACCAAACCCCCCTTTCACCAAAAAACAAAACTTTTAATTCTCACGGATAGGCCTCTTCATTGGGAAGAAACAGTACTTTTTCCTGATGGCAACATGAATTAGACAATCTACAAGTCTCCGACTTAAAGTTTAAAGCCAAACAATATCTACATACTTCTATCATATCACCTATGTCCATATATTCGATCTCGTTTCGCTTTTACCTTTTTATCCATATCATATTGAATTTTCATTCTGTGTTTAGAATTATATCGTGACAACGCAACGTATAACTGCCCGTGCGTGAATATTGTTTCTTTCTCTCTCCAAGAACTGTGTCTGACAATAGTATTCACACAAATGAGAAACCGTGTGCGTGGTTATGTGGGCAGGACATTTCCAAATCTCTTTGCATAAGCTCTTGTCTCACGGGGCTTGAAATTTTCTCTCACGGGATTTCACCAAACAACAATTTTCCCCTGATGACAACACAAATTAAGGTTTAAGGTTTCTTTATTTAGTCATGTTTACACAAAAAAACATGAAATTTGCCTTCTTAGTTGCATCTAATAACAGACAGAATGAAATAAAACAAACAAATAGAAACAAGACAGGTTAAGGTAAGGCAGTTAGATAATGCATATTTACACAAAAAAAGGCTACAGGATATACTGTATATCAAAACCTTAATCATTATCTTCGATAATTCTTAATGAAAAGTCGAATGGCACAAGGAAGAAAGGAATTTCTGGAGCAATTTGTGTGGGTTTTCAAAACGACTATCCTTGCTGATTTACTGAAGTTTAGTTCTACAAGTAATGGATGTCTGTCATCAGTTGAGATGATTTTCAATTTCTTTAACATTGCCCTCTGACACACACTAGTCAAATCATCTACATCAGCCCCAATAACTTTAGCCGCATACTTCGTAATCTGCTGGAGCTTTTTTGAGTTTTGGTTTGTCAGAATATTAAACCAGGCAATGAAACTGAAAGTGATAACAGACTGGATCAGACTGCGATAAAAAGACAACATTAGGTCCTTGTCTACTTTAAATAGTTTGAAGTTTATGGAGGAGAAATAAGTGTTGGTTGCGTTTAGAGAATATTTTTTTTGTATTAGTATTCCAGCTAAGATTGTTATCAAGGTAAGTTCCTAAGTATTTATATTCAGTCACTATTTCTACCTCCTCCCCCAGAACTACAATGGATGAACATACAGATTTCTGTCTCTTAAAATCAAATATCATTTCTTTGGTCTTTTTTACATTCAGAGTGAGAGTTTTTATTGTACCAGTTTACCATACAGTCCACTTGATTTAGATAGTGGCTTTCATCCTCCCCAGATATGCGTCCTATAAACATGGTGTCATCAGCGTAGTTGATAATGGAGCAGTGGTCATTGTTCTGTCTCAGGTCACTTGTGTACAGAGTAAACAGTAATGGTGATAAGATACACCCCTGCTGACTTCCTGTGTTTGAATGATTGAGTATTGAAAAAGTGTCCTGTACTTTAACTGTCTGTGAACGATTTTAAAGAAATCCTGAAACCATAGTGTAATAAATGGGTTTATATTCATACTGTTCAATTTCCCAATTAGTATATGAGGCTTGTATGGTGTTGAACGCTGAAGAAAAATCCAAAAATAGTGCTCTGACATATGAACCAGGTTGATCAAGAAAGGTGTATATTTGATGTAAGATAACAAGCAGAGCATCTTCCACACTTCTTTTTGCACAGTAAGCAAATTGATTGTTGTGTTGAAAAGTCTTTGTCTCTGTCATTAAAATGTTTTTCACCAAATGTTCAAAGCATTTCATTGGGATAGAGGTAAGTGCCACTGGTCTGTAGTCATTTAAACAGCTTGGCCTAGAAACCTTAGATACAGGGGTAATGATTGATTGTTTCCATAGATTAGGTACAATACCATAGGTCAGAGACCAGTTAAAAAGCAAATGAAAAACTGGAGAGAGCTGCTTAGAGCGAGACTTTATGAGCCGACCTGATATGCCGTCTGGTCCCACTACACAGTTTGTTTTAACCTGCCGTAAGCCTTTTTCCACTTCAGTTAACCAGAACCCCATCACAGCAGAATTTCTGGTGTTTTTATAAAGCGTCTCCTTTATTTCTGTATTTTGGGTGCTGAAATCACTTGTTTCAAATCTGGCAAAAAAGTTATCCAGTTCATCTGCTAAAAGCTTGTTTGTGGTCTTTGTCAGCTGGAAAATTCATTCTTTTTAGAGCCTAGTCCTGTAAATGTTTTTAGTCCCTTCCAGACCTGCTTTGGATTGTTATCATTAAACCACCTCTTGATTTTTTCCCCATACATCTACCTGTTGCTGTAAAATTCGCTTATCTTCTATCTTATTTTCTTGATGTGCATGTTGCTTTTCCAATAGTAATGCTTTAACCTGTTTAGTGATCCATGGCTTACTGTTTGGGTACACCTTGACAGTTTTTTCCTTAATGATCATAGACTCACACAATTTAATATATTCACTGACAGTGACTGTGAGGATATCAACACATCCCAATTTGTACAGGAGAAGCACTCCTGCAGTTCCTCTACACATTCCTTGCACCAGTTTTGTGTTATTCGTATGGCTGGTTTTTCTTGTTTCAGTTTCTGTTTGTACTTTGGAAGTAGATAAAAAACGATGTTGTCAGACGCGCTCTGGGATGCGATATGTAGGCACCAGGGACGTTTCCATAGCACTTGTCCAGAGTTTTGTCCCCTCTAGTATTAACTAGTAAGCCCGCTATTCGCCAGCGAATCAGATATCCAAGAATGGCAATCAGTTTCTGTTCCGTCCGATATGTGGATGGATGACATATCATGGAGGGTGGGTGCGTCTGGGGAAATGTCATTTAATTACATATGCATATCTGTAGTAAAGCGGTCTCGTTTTGTGGAGACGTGATTCCATTGTTACCTTTGCTGACACCGATCGCTGGCAGAGTGGAGCACAGCAAGTTCATCCCTGCGTCCTGCGTCCATATCTGGTTTACGCCGTGTAGTTTGGACGTCTGGGGATTCCGAACTGTAACACTGTAATGTGATTCACATATGCGCTGAAGCCTCTCGTTTTTGTTTTCTCTATCATGGAGGGTGGGTGCGTCTGGGGGAATGTCATTTAATTATATACGCATATCTGTAGTAAAGCGGTCTCGTTTTGTGGAGACGTGATTCCGTTGCCTTCGCTGACACCGACCACTGGCAGAGTAGAGCACAGCAAGTTCAGCCCTGCGTCCATATACGGTTTACGCCGTGTGATGCGCTGTAGTACAGCAGTGCGCATGCGCCTCGATGTGCCCAGCGCCCTGCGTCCATATCCGGTTTACAACCTTCGGTTAGTAAGATGGATATTCACATACTGATGGTAATTTGGTAATACTGACTTCAGATTGCATAAATTAAAATCACCCATCACAGTTTTGAAAGAACCATGGGCCTCATGTATAAACGGTGCGTACTCACAGAAATGTTGCGTACGAACGTTTCCACGCTCAAATCGCGATGTATAAAACCTAAACTTGGCGTAAAGCCATGCACTTTTCCATGGTACCTCATGCCCTGGCGTACGCAAATTTCTCCGCTCGGTTTTGCAGACTGGCGGCACCCAGCGTCAAAGCAGTGCTACTGTTCCTGTGTGGTCAACCTTTCTTTCTTAGATCCACATTCCTGACGCGGCTTTATAAATACAGTACACTGAAACTAACTGCATATTGTTTATTAGTGTAATGCATCTGATTGTAATTAACCTGCAGCAATATAATGGTCCAGGGAATAGCCATAGTGTTCCAAATACCATAACTGCTTTAGCGTTGTTACTCTCAATGCATCTTCTTCTTCTTTCAGCTGCTCCCGTTAAGGGTTGCCACAGCAGATCATCTTTTTCCATATTACTCTCACTGCACCACTCGGAGTATTTATATCACTGTATCTGAGTGGGGAATCACAGATCGGAAAGAGAATTATCGGTATACAGCATGAAGCAGACACTGCCTGAGCCACAGCAAAACGTTCAGAGACCTTCCTGTACGGACTTCGCGGTTTAGAAAAAGTTTCATCCCAAGAACTATAAACGCACTAAATCAGTCCATCAAGTGCTCCTTGTAGAACTGTTTGGACTTATAAGTACAATCACCTCACTGTAAACTTGGGATACAGTTATAATATTGCACAACCTGCACCACTTTATAAAGCGCGTATTTACATATGATGACGGTATCATTTTTAAGATGAAATGCAGCAAAATATGTTGATTATATTATACAGATAAAACTTTAACTTCATTTAAATAATCTGTATTGTTAATAATTAAACATGTGAGGATACGGTGTCGCAGCGCTAGCTAGTTCATGGATTGTTCCTGCATTGCGTTGTATTCTTGCTCGTGCTGACGCGACACTGGAAGGATAGACAGATAGGATAATTAAACATGTACTACGAAGATATTTCAATGTTCTTTAAAAGTTTTGAAGAATCAGCGTTCTAAGCTTACAGATGGCTTCACGTCTATTACAGAGCTGATTGTGTGGCAATTAGGTATTTGGAGAAAAGAAAGTAAGGACAGGAATTGGAGGTTAGTACAGTTTGAAAGAGACAGTACTGCTGCAATAAATTATTTCATCGAAGGTCGCGCATGGCGCAGCAAGCCTCTTGCGTGAGACTTGAACAAGCACTGCGCCACCATGTTCCCATGTTTAAAAACATGCTTTAACTCCTATCATCATGAAAAAGATATCACGTATACATGTCAGTATTTTAATTATTCAGAGAGCTGTAATATCACGAATGTAATGGATTCTGTGTCCTGTCGGAGAAAAAGAAAGCCCGTTTAAGAAGCAGGTAGTGATTCACACACAGAGCACATAGAAGATCAAATACAGAACAAAGCATTTAATGTGCTACTTTAGTTACAATGGGATTTGAGAAACTAGTAAATTAAACGATTTTAAGATGAAGTTTATGATGTTCTACTTTAATGGCAAAATAAACTACGTGATTAAAGTGGAAATTTCGAGATTAAAGTTGACATTTCGTGCTTTTTTCCCTACTGTGTGCCTATTTTTTTTTGTCTGTACCCTAATAAGCTTTCATATGACACTCAGATGGTGGGCTACGACTTGCCTTTTCACGGTGACTTTGATATGTGATTTCTTTTTTATTTCGGGCACTGTGCGACTTTATGAACTTGAGCTTTCGAGTTTCTCCGACACTCTGTCATTTGATCAACTTCATTTTGTTGATTATACCACTGTTTAAACCAACAAATAGTACGTTTTTCCTTTGCCTGCATTTGGTATTTGCTGAAATTCTTATATTTTCCCCCGTGCTTTTCCCATTGTCTTTTCACAGAAGGCTGAGGTTAAGGGCTATTTATATTGATTTGCATATTCAAAGAGGCGTAATTCTGGGAGGAGTTGGGGCGGGACAGAAGGCATGTGCACGTGCGTTACTTTTCACGCTGATCGGAATTTATGTAGCGGAAGAACGTGGAAGTTTGCGTACGTACAGATTCCTGCATCTGGTTATTTCTGTGCGTACGCACATTCACGCTTTTATGCTTACGCCATGTTATAGTGTGAGTTCTATGCACGGTGTTATGCATGAGGCCCCAGTTGATTTGGTTTCTAGTTTATGAGCAGGTTCAAGAATCATTTCAGCTGCAGCTGCCACATCAGCATGCGGCGGTATGTAAACGACTGTCACAAATGATTGAATTAGATGATCTACAAGTCTCCGACTTAAAGTTTAAATCCAAACAATATATTCAATCCCTTTTCGCTGTTCCGTTATTTCACTGAGTAATAATTTCCATTTGTTAGCATTAATGTGATCTTTACTATCCTTTTTTTGAGACTTTCGAATTTTCATACTTCCATTATCTCTAACCTGCTCTGCATGTATACCGCGCCAACGTTTTTGAATTCTTTACGACGTTCTACTTTGTCATCTACTCTTTGTCTTTTATTTCTGGCCCCGAGCGTGGTTAAGTCTCTTGGCACAAAGACTTGTCTCGCAGGATGTGAAAGTGTCTGTCTGAGAAAATCACGTTTCGTCTCCTTCCAAGATTTTTTTTAATAATGAGAGATGTGATTTTCATAAAAGTCCTAAAAGTAGATATGGAGAACCCAGCTAAATAAACGAGACAAAAATATCATACTTGGTCATTTATTTATTGAAGAAAATCACCTTGTATTAAATACAGTATGTGCGAGTGGCAAAAGTATGTGAACCTAGCAGGTAATTTGAAGACGAGACTCGAGTCAAATGTTGTCAATCAATGTGATGACAATTGGGTGTGAATGGGCACCCTGTTTACATTAAAAGAACAGGGTTCTATCAAGTGCTTCATCTTCAAACATGTTTGTGTAGTATCAGTGTATCATGACACGAACCAAGGACATTTCAGCGGACCTCAGAAAAGTAATTGTTTATGCTCATTGTGCTGAGAAGGGCTGCAAAACAATCTCTAAAGAGTTTGGACTGCACCAATCCACAATCAAACAGATTTTGTGACAGATTTTTTTCAAGGGCAAGGTGTGTGATTGTCCGTGAGGTCACAAAAGAGCCAGGGGTAACTTCTAAGGAACTAAAATGCTCTTGCACATTTGTTAATGTTAATGTTCTTGAGGCCACCATTAGGCGAACACTGAACAACAGTGGGGTTCATGCCAGGGTTATAAGGAGAGACCCACTGCTTTCCAAAAGACATTGCTTCTCATCTACAGTTTGCTGAAGAGCCTGTGGACAAGCCTGAAAGCTATTGGAGTAATGTTTTATGGACAGATGAGACCAAAATAGAACTTTCTGATTCAAATTAGAAGCATATGTTTGGAGAAAGAAAAACACTGCATTCCAGCATGAGATTCTCACCCTTGCTGTGAAACTTAGTGGTGTTAGTATCATGTTTTGGGCCTGTTTTGCTGTGTCTGGGCCAGGACAGATTGCCATTGTGTATGGGAAAATGAATTCCGAATTACACCAGTAAATTCTAAAGGAAAAATGTCAAGACATCTGTCCAAGGACTACATCTCAAGAGAAACTGGGTCATGAAGTGAGACAATGATCCCAAGCACACAAGTCACTCTACAAAAGAGTGGTTGAAGAAGAATAAAATAAATACATGACCAAGTATGATATTTTTGTCTCACTTGTTCAGTTGTGTCCTCTTCACCTACTTTTAAGTAAATCTGATGATATTCTAGGTCTGGCCTCTTCCTTACAAATAGAAGTATGTTACATGAGAGGCATGTTTTCCTGGACACTTCTGTGTGTTTAATACTGTTCCTTTCTTGAACTGTTAACGATTTTTGATTTTAATTTTCTCAAAGCTTAATATCCTATGATTTATGTAACACATATTCTTGTCTTAATTTTTTTTCTGCTGTGAAAGAAAGGAGATGATTTAGTGTACATGTAATAAACATATAATACTGTTAACTCTTGTCAAATTGTACATATGCATTTGTTGGGACAACTTTGCTATGTAGACTTGTCCCACATACACAATGTACGGAAGAAGCTGAGGCAGGTACAGTAGGTTGGTATGTGATGGTGGAGTTACATGTAGCAGAACAGTGATAATTATATTACGTTAAAGTGAACTGTGTAGAAAGTGAGTTGCCGAAGTTCATCTTATGCATTTTTGTGAAGCTTCAGAGCATCCGAATGCAACATGTAACACAATAACAGATAGAATACATTGTAGGTAACACATAAGCAGACTCTTCAGTTCTAAATACTGTTTACTCGTATAATGATATACACTGTAGATGTGTATATTTATATCAATATATACTGTATACTGTACATACAGTAAATGGCAGTACAACAACAGAAATTTGTGGATTTAATGAGTGATTGTTTTTTAACACAGTATGTTAAATACCCACAAGATGGGAATTTCCTCATATTTACTGTTGTTTTTTAACACAGTATGTTAAATACCCACAAGATGGGAATTTCCTCATATTTACTGTTCTTTAATAATCACAGTAGAAATCTGAAGGTTCAATGGCATGCAAAAGTTTGGGTACCCTTTCTTAAAATGTCTTTTACTGTGAATAATTAAATGAGCAGAATGTGAACTTATCACCAAAAGGCATAAAGTTATAGATGACACATTTCTTTTCAGCATTTTATGCAAGATTAGTGTATTGTTGTACAGTGAAAAAAAGGAAAGGAGCACCATGCAAAAGTTTGGGTACCACAAGATATTTGAGGTCTGAGGTAACTTTTAACAAGGTCTCAGGCCTTAATTAGCTCAGTAGGGCTATGGCTTGTTCAATGTCATCATTAGGAAATCCCACATGATGCAGATTGCAAAACCGCTATAAATTCTCTTAATCCTCAAACTTTTTTCCCAACAATCAGCAGCCATGGGCTCCTCTACGCAGCTGCCTAGCACTCTGAAAAATAAAATGACTGATGCTCACAAAGCAGAAGAAAGCTACAAGAAGATAGCAAAGCGTTTTCAAGTGGCTGTTTCCTTAGTTCGTAAAGTTATTAAGAAATGGCCGTTAACAAGAATGGTGGAGGTGAAGTTGAGGTTTGGAAGACCCAGAAAACTTCCTGAAAGAATTGTTCGGGTTTGGACTGAGAGAAAAGCAAGTAAACCCCATCCCCTCTGTTTGATGGCAAACGACCTTCAGGAAGATTTAGTACTAGGGTGTTGTACCTTGTTAATCATTATGAATGTAGTGAGAAGTCAAGCAAAATTACACCTTTTATTGGCTAACTAAAAAGATTCAGTATGCAAGCTTCCGAGGCAACTCAGACCCCTTCTTGCCTAATCTTTTTAGTTAGCCAATAAAAGGTGTCATTTTGCTTGACTTCTCACAGGAAGATTTAGCAAACTCTGAAGTGGTGGTTCACTGTTCTACTGTGCAGCGACACCTGAACAAATATGACCTTCAGGGTAGAGTCAGCAGAAGAAAACCTTTCCTGTGTTCTAGCCACAAAATTTAGCGAAGTTTGCAAATAAACATCTAAACAAGCCTGATGCATTTTGGAAACAAGTCTTGTGGACTTAAAAAGTCAAAATGGAATGTTTTGGCCACAGTGTGCAAAGGTATATTTGGAGAAAAAAGGGTGCCGAATTCGAGGAAAACATCACCTCTCTAACTACCGTATTAAGTGTAACTCCCTACTTGTTGGATATAATAGTAAACTTAGTAGTTAGCCTCAGTGGCACATTTTTTTTCTTTTCTTTGCGCAAAGTAGGAACAGAGAGAAATGTGATTGGTGCTCTTTACTACCAATCAAGGTATAGTGCGCTGTTTTTTTTTGGGAAGGGAGAGAGAGGGAGAAGAGAGGAGGATGGCATGGAGACAGAGCAAGGGGGTAGAGTGTTAAATGAGAGCATAAGAAAAAAAGAAATAGGTTAAAGAAAGCTTGTACTAAGGTTGAGGAGAGAGAGATACAGCGAGCTTTGGGGAAAAAAAGAGTAGAAAAGTTTGTTGTGTGTCAGTGTTAAACATGAGGAGGCATTGAGCAGGTTTGGCTCATTGGAACGTAGACAAAAAGTGGTAGCTCGGCTTTGGAAAAAAAGTGACGAACAGATGTAGCATCAGATGCCTACTTTGCTATTGCAGAAATTTACTAGCTAAGAAAAATATGAAAAAGGGAACGCCAATTAATCACACATCAAGACAAAGCTACCATGGATCTAAAAGTTCTAGAAGGACACTGTGAGAACCTGTGGATTTGTGTACTGCATATGAGCCCCAACTAAGTGTGGCAACTATTTATTTTTTGTTTTATTTACATACATATATATATTTTTTTGTTGATTTCTATGTGTGAACATTGACTGTACTGTAATTCGGACCAAGTAATTCAGTTAAGTTAAATTTTGATAATATCTCTTGATTGGTGTGTTTAATAAATGTGTTTTATTTAGTTTTCTGTTTCCTTTCCATGATTGTGTGGAGTATTGACATGCGGGTTGCATAGAAATAAGTGATTAAATGTTTATTTATTGTAAGCCAGTAGGGGATGTACTGCCACCCTAACCTCCGGACGCAGACAGGCAGGACACAGGTTCATTCAACACCCGTGTTTATTTACAGTTTGTGCACACATTGCCAACACCGCAATACACCAATATATAGTCCAGTCCCTTCTTTGCCACCAGTCCATCCACCTCCACTCTTCCTCAGGCTTTGTCCACTCCTTCCTTCTGGCCCCTCATTGGAGTGAGGTGGCTCCTCTTATTTACTCCCTGCTTCACCTGGTGGCCCCCATGGAACCCAACAGGGCTTCACCAAACTCCAGTTCCCGACATGCCCTGCGAGAATCTGTGGTGCCACAGCCGCCCAGGAGGGCTGCAGGGGAGGTATTGCCTCAGTCAATGCCCTCTCTCCTGGTCCTTCCACTCTGCTGGCATCCCGGCCAGGTAGTGGCTGTGGCTGCCAATCACATTATATATATGTGTGCATAAAAGGGAAGGGGTATATTGTGCAATTAACAAAGGTGTGTTTACAAAGCATTACTTTGAAATATTATAACATCAGGGATAAATATAATTGTTTCATTGGACCCATTGATTATTAAAATTAATTGAGGAGTGTTTAATGTGGAACCCAGTAGTGAAATTTCATCCTACAATGGAATACCTTAAGAGGCACAAACTGCCAGTTTTGCTGTGGCCCTCACAGTGCCCCAACTGAAATATCCTTGAAAATCTGTAGATGGATCTCAAAATAGCAGTGGAAGCAATATGGCCCAAAAATCTTGCAGAATTAGATGTCTTTTGAAAGGTCGAACGGGCGAATATACCCCAAGTAAGAACTGAAAGACTCTTGGCTGGCTACAAAAAGCGTTTGCAAACTGTGCTATTTGCCAAAAGGGGTGTTAACTAAGTATTGACGGGTGCGCAAACTTCTGCTTCGGAGCCTTTATTTTTTGCTATTTTGTACCTGTGAATGATGAAAATAAAATGTAATCTTGCTTAAAATATTAAAGAAATGTGTCATCTTTAAATTTATGCCTTTTGGTGATCAGTTCATCTTCTGCTTCTGATCAGTTCTATTTTCACGTCCCGCAAGACGAGACTTTGTGCCAAGAGATTTAACCACTCCTGGGTGGTTTAGCTAAGAGGCTGTGCTTACATTGGAGGCTATTTGCTCTGGCACTAAGAATATTTGCCATACCCATACAATTAATTGCACATTAGAACATTAGACAGTTTTGGCAAGAAAAGATCATTCCACTCAACAGGCTTCCTAATGATGTTCACTTAGATTCTCCATAATAACAATCATTCAAGGTTTGAAGGTCCCTAAAGTCCAGGAGCCTCGTGTATAAAACATATATTCACAAACATGCGTAAGCTATTACTTATGCAAAAGTTGTGGTTTATAAAACACATTTGGTGTAGAAGCTGGCTTAAAGTTACAGAAGGATTCAGACATCTGTAAGTCCCACACAGTCTTTGTTGGTGTTGTCATTTTAGTGTCAAAAGGAAGCAGGACAATGAAAGAAACAAAAAGTTTTATTTCATTGCATATTTCAGTGATACATCAGTCATATTCTGATGTTCATCTATCTATTTTCTTAACCTGGTTGTAATAACCTTTAGCGGAAGAGGGAATATGTGAATTTTGCGTATTGGTCTCTGTAATGTAGTTTCCAATTCAGCACACACCCCCAAGAGGATAGTTCCAGGATGTCTAACTCAGCAATTGCTGTAGTGCTGAGTACTGATGATCTTTGTTACCTATGTACACAGTCTTCTGGCCGTATAAAAAAGGAAAATACTGAATACAACATATTCAAATTGAAATAACCTCTCTCAAGCTAAATTTGATGTAATATCTGTTTAAGAATTGGTGATGTGCAAGTGAAAGTAGCTTTGGACAGGACAGATTTTAATATAATAGTTTATACTCTTAACTGGCTTATTCAGAGCTGGAGGCAGCTGGAGCCTATCCTAGCAAGCAAATGTGTACACACAGGAACAATTTCAGGACAGGGCATCAGCCCATCGCAGGGAGAGCACACACACGCACACACACACACACACACACACACACACACACACACACACACACACACACACACACACACATAACATAAATCAGGGGATGATTTAACATCTCCAGTTCACCCAGGCCATCTTTGCACTCTAGGAGGAAATTGGAGCAGCCCCACACAGAAAACTCCATGAAGGGAGAGACTCTTTACTATGAGGCAGCAATGGTACCACTGTTTTACTGTGCACCTAATTCATTGATTCACAAATTTGCATTAACTGTGGATTTAAAAACTGAGGGAAATAAAAAACATCTGAGACTTATTTTAGTAACATAGTGCATCCTTTGGAGGGGGGAGCAGGTCCCCCTGGCCACTCCTGAAACTTTAACAAATGTCAGTAATTCTTCAAATTCAATTTCACTGAGTTTTCTGTATTCTCTCATGGTTTGAAAGTAAGGACATCTCTCAGGAACATGAACAAATTTATATGGTGTTTAAGCCTTTAATATTCAAAAAGGGCATTTTTAAGCCATTCGTAGTTACTGGTGGGAGGTGACAAGGAGTGGTTTAAAGCTAGTGCACAAGAGCATCATTTTAAGTTCATCTGAGATTTACTAAAGAACTTGATGTAGGATCTGGCGTCTGTTTGACTTTATCTAAATCCTTTTAACTAAATCCAATAAATCCAAGTTTTTGTGCTTACACCGTTTTTGACTTTGTAGTGTAAGCATAATTTGAGTATGGAATCTATGCAAGGTTTTATACATGAAGTCTTTAGTCTCTACCATACTAGTAAGTCATTTACTCTATGTGTCTATAATTATTTGTATTATCCATCTACATGGATATTTACTGGAATTCTTTATGTACAGTCACACTGGATGATAAGAATATACAAACCCAAATCAGAAAAAGTTGGGACAGTGTGGAAAATGTGAATAAAAAAAGAAAAAAGCAAGTTATAAATTCTCCTCAAATTGTATTTCATTGCAGACAGTATGAACACAAAATAATTCATGTTTTTTTTTGTCAACATCATTTGATTTGTAAATAAATATCCATTCTTGCCATTCAGGCTTGCAACACATTTCAAAAAAAGTTGGGACAGTATAGCATTTACCACTTTGTACAGTTCCCCTGTCTTTTAACAACACTTAAAAGACATTTAGGCATTGAAGAAATCAAGTAACTAACTGTTGCAGGTGTTAGTTTGTCCCATTCTTCCTGCAAACAACGTTTTAGGTGTGCAACAGTACGGGGTCTTCGTTGACGCATTTTTCGTTTCAAAATGCGCCAAACATTCTCTATAGGAGACAAATCAGGGCTGCAGGCAGGCCAGTCAAGCATCCGCACCCTCTTCTTACACAGCCATGCCTTTGTTATGCGCGCAGTATGTGGTTTGGCATTGTCTTGCTGAAATAAGCATGGGCGTCCCTGGAAAAGACGTCATCTTGAAGGCAGCATTTGTTCCTCCAAAACTGAGATATACTTCTCAGCATTGATGGTGCCATCGCAGAAGTGCAAGTTACCTTTGCCGAAGGCACTGACACAACCCCATACCATGACAGACCCTGGCTTTTGCACTTGTATCTGGTAACAGTCTGGATGGTCCTTTTCCTCTTTGGTCCGCAGCTCACGGCGTCCATTTCTTCCAAAATAGATGTGAAAAACCGATTCGTCTGACCACAATACACGTTTCCACTGCACAATGGACCATCCCAGATGCCTCCGAGCCCAGAGAAGTCGACGGCGCTTCTGGACACTATTTATGTAGGGCCTCCTTTTGGCACAGTACAGTTTTAGCTGGCATTTCCTAATGTAACTACTGTAGCAGATATAGCGCTTGTCCACCTCTCGAACCCTCAGGTACCACTCTGATGACCAGGTGAAAGTATAATAATATTTTATTTTAATATTGTACAGTGCACCAAGCACTCTCCTCCCCACACTCATAAACACCAATTCTCTACAATAACCAATACAATCCTCCACTCCCAGACACTTAGCCCACCTTCCTCCCAGCTCAGCTCAAATGTCTGGGCTTACCCAGAGTCCTTTTATAGCCCCTGACCCGGAAATGGTTCCAAGCCAAACCCACAAGTCCGTTTTCCTTCCGGGTCAGGGCAAACAGTCCTTTTCTTCATCCCGGGAGCACGTCGCTTCCTCCAGTCACGTGACTGTGACGCACTCCCGGGTTATAGGGCATGCAAGAGTCCACTAGCCCCTTCACAGCGACTCCTGGCGGCCCCCAAGGTATCCAGCAGGGCTGTGTATAGAAACTACAAAGTCCATGAGGCCCTGCTGGAACTCGGGGCACCAATATGCTGTCCGGAGGGCTCCTCCTAGCGGCCTGGGGGTGAGGGCCGGACTGGAAAGCCGGCAATCCTCCACACTACGTACTGTAGTGCTTGAGAGTGACTTCCTGAAGTAGCACTGAGCCCACGCAGTTATATCATTTATTGATGAATGACGGTTTTTAATGCAGTGCCAACTGAGGGCTCGGAGATCACGGCCATTCAGTTTAGGCTTGTGCCCTTGGCCTTTGCGCACGGTAATTTCTCCAGATTCCCTGATTCTTTTCACTATGTTATGCACTGTAGAGGGAGAAATGCCCAAATCTCTTCCTATCTGTCTTTGAGAAACGTTTTTCTCCATCATTTCAAAGATTTTTGCCCGCACTTGGTGGCAAACTGGCAATCCTCTGCCCATCTTTGCTCCTAAAGGAGTAGGCCTTTCCTCGATGCTGCTTTTGTACCGAATCATGATTGCAAGCACCTGTTAACATCACCAGTTTCAAATCACATCATTATTTAGTTATTATACCTCATTACTACCCCTTAATTGCCCCCATCCCAACTTTTTTTGGAATGTGTTGCAAGCCTGAATGGCAAGAATGGATATTTATTTACAAATCAAATGATGTTGACAAAAAAAAACATGAATTATTTTGTGTTCATACTGTCTGCAATGAAATAAAATTTGAGGAGAATTTATAACTTGTTTTTTTCTTTTTTTATTCACATTTTCCACACTGTCCCAACTTTTTCTGATTTCGGGTTGTAATATGCACAAAAATTAGCATGTATAATATGATTAACATTTATTTTAAGCACTTGTCTTTCTATATTATTCTGAACCTTATAATAGTGGTCCCCAACCTTTTTTGACACCAAGGACAGCTTTACTAGAACGGTGGGGTGGGGGAGGATTTGGGGCGGGTTCATAGGGCAGTTTTATACACAATTTTTATTACATTTCTATTATTATTAAGTTATAATATCGTAATAGAAATTATACAACTTACCATAATGCAGAATCAGTGGAAGCCCTGAGCTTGTTTTCCTGCAACCAGATGATCCCATCTGGGAACAATGGAAGACAGTGACACGCAAAGTGTGTTGCTTATGTTCAGTCTACTCCGTAATCTCATTTTGGTTGCTGTCACTGCAGATAAAGCTGCCTCACAAAGATAGGATGTTGGAAATGGAAGTAGACTTTTCAGTGCTTTTGTGGCAACTTCAGGATATTTCGCCTTGACTTTAATCCAAAACGTATGGAGATTTGAAGTTGTCTCAAACATACTTTAAGGCCACCATCATTTGTAACCTCAAGCAGTTGATCCTCTTCAAGAACAGACAAAGTTGATTCACCTGGCTTATTCACAAATGGGTCACGAAACCATTCCTTCCCATTTTGGGGGTCTTTTGCGGTTGGGAATAATGCTCAAACTCTATTGAAAGCTGAGATAGGTGGGAGAAAGAAGACCCTGGCTTGGTATCTTTAACAACCTCTGCTAACGTTTGAAACATATCAAAAATCCCAATGTTCACTCGTCAGCCCCATAAATCAAGTTGGCTTTGAATGCAGTCACTTTATCTGCCAACTTGAACAACGGGTATTTTCTGCCTCTGCCACATGTTCTGCTGCTCCACTGCTGCCTCAGGTTTTCCTCCTCAGTCTCCTCCAGCACTCCTCCAGCCTGTCTGGATACTGAGTCTGCAGAGTGGGTAAAGGTGGGGTGCCCAATAGTGCCTGTTTGCTTGTTCATATTGTGAGGTTTCCGAACACCCAACAAGAATATCATGCTGAAGTGCGTCCTGAAGTGCGATTGCCGCGTCTGTGTAAGATTGTTTGTCCATTGCCGGGGCAGGGCAACAGCAGGCTCACAGCGCTGAAGTGAAGCACCACAGAAGCGAATCCTAAAAGATCGTGGTGACGCTATAAGTCCCTGTCTTACACCCCAAAATACGAGGCTGAGTCTCAGTACTTTAGCAAAACCAGTTTTATTCAGCTTGAAACAGGAACAGCACGGTTATTTATTGTAGCAGGATCTGCCACTCTCCTATAAACAGACACAGCAGTCAGGCAGGGTTGTAACCAGGGTAGTGGCCAAGTAATCCTGTTCCCTGAATTTACAATGTTCCTTGCATCACCCATCGAGATCTTTTCTGTTTGCTTTGGCGGAGAGACGCAGCAGAGCTGTGAGCCTGCTGTTGCCCCAGCAGCAGATAAACAGTCTTTCACAGACGCGGTGATCGCACTTCGGGACGCTCTTCGGTGTGTTGTCCCATTGACGGAGGTCCCAAGAGAGTTTAGAAACCTCACATTTTCTTGAATGAGTGTCGCATTAATAGGAATGTTTCTTGAATGAGCATCACTGAACCACATAAAAACTGCTTTTTTGGCATCTTCAAATACAGCAGTTCACATATGTTTGCAACCCAAGATTTTTCTTCTTTTTTTGCACATAACAAAGACATATGCATTGCATTTGTCATTCCAACAGTTTGCACATCACAAACATTAACACTGTTATTGTTTTTTCATGTCTGCCGTTTCTATAGGAGGGTGACAATGAGTTAAATTACAATGGATGTTTTTCAAATGTTGACGAGCAATAAGCAAACGGTATCACTGAAAACCACAGAAAACAAAAACAGCAAAAAAAACAGTATAAGGAAAGTTCGAAGAAAGAATTTTTTTTTTATACAATTTTTCTGTTTGGGGATCGTTGTGTAAATGTGCACAACTGAGCTGCGACCACAGAACTAACTGCTCTGTGGATGATTCATTCAAGCATTTCAAGGTCACTTCGTTGTAATGAAAGTATCTGCTGCATGTACTTCGTAGTAACGAAATTTCTATAGACTCATGTCATATGGGGAAACTGTCGGAACCATAAAAATACTTTGTTGTAATAATCTCTCACCTCGGTCTCTCTCCTCTCTCTGTGCCGCTGCAAAGCCCACTCGCCTAGCGTTCTGTAAAGTGTCCTCAGTGAAGGTGGCACCCATTTTGCTGTAGCCCTTCACTGAGTAAGTCTCTGTTGCCAGCAGTTCTGTCGGGCTGCGGACCCCTGCCTTATAAGATGTTATTATTTTTAAATTATATTGTAATCTCACCACCAATATGGGTTAAGCACTGAATTGCACTGAGTCTTAGATAGCTAAAACACTGGAATGCACCGAGTCTTATATGTAACTACTTCACCAATGTAACATGACACCCCTGAAAGCCGATGCCAAATACTGAGTGGAGGGTTGGCAATAAGTTGTGGTTGAAAAGGACACCGAACAAAGACAGCAAAATGGCAAACAGTTTTAGGCTATTACCATAATGAATAATGAACATAAATGGGCATAACTTGATAAAGTGGACAGGACTGAAGGGCAATCGCACAATGGTGACAAAATGCCATTAATATTATGCAGTAGTAAAAAACTTAATCTAAACTGAAACCAGAAGTATTTTGGACTCTGCATGATTTCCAAACTTTGGATATTATTGGTTTTGGATTTTATCCTGCAACAGTATAAAACATTATGTTTAAATGTGATCTTTGCCAGAAACGTATAACAAAGGCTGATAAACAGATTATAATATTTATCATTTTGTATTAATTTGCATGTTAATTTTGAAACTTATGGTTTCATTTATTTTAATTTTATGCAGTATTAATAAACTCAGTGACTTTGAAGGATACTTGCAAATGATTGCAGTTTGG
This sequence comes from Erpetoichthys calabaricus, assembly GCF_900747795.2. Taxonomy (NCBI): domain Eukaryota; kingdom Metazoa; phylum Chordata; class Cladistia; order Polypteriformes; family Polypteridae; genus Erpetoichthys; species Erpetoichthys calabaricus. The sequence continues at coordinate 92,011,595 of NC_041404.2, forward strand.
CTTTTAGATTAATAATGACTCAGACAAATCTGGAAATATTGAGTAATTGTTTTATAATTAGCAAGTTACAAGGATGTATTAGGCTTCATTACAATATGTCCCATCTGTAGGCTCAGTCTGTTGTGAAAACAGAAGCTTAACACAGGCAGAAATCTGCACATTTTTGCCACTGTAATATTTTCTTAGTCATTTCCAGATGTCATATATGGCACACACAACAAGTGGTTAAAAAAGTACCACATTTAGTAGCAGAGAGAAAAAACATTCAACAATTACATCTAGATATTAATTTTAAAATACATAAATACTGTGTGTGTGTACATGTACTTACACTGTATATTCTTCCACTTAATAGACTTCATGACTTAGATGTCTTTTGGTTGGGGTGAGCTTTTTGTGTTTTTATTCTCTGAAAATATCGTTCCACCGTCCAGAGACGTCCTCTTACATTGGTGTTTCTGACTAAATACCTTGTATACTTTGGCTCAACAGTTATTAGGACTTCTGATAAAGAAAAGACGAACAGTATTGTGAATGAACCACAAAAAAGTCACAATTATATGGGTCGAGACGTGATTTTCTCGGAGACACTTTAACGTCCCGCAAGACAAGGAGGACAGCTGCTGTACAGGCTTTTAAATGTTCAAAGCGCAGCGCGACTTGCAGATCATGCAGCACGGCACAAGCAACAGCAGCAGCAAGCCAGCTGATCGAGCATAGAGGAGGTAAAAAAAATGATTTGTTTCCCATTGTATAACCGTTTAAGAGGGGTCTTCGGAGGAGTGACTGCATCTTCTTAGCATGTGTTCAGCCCCCCTCTTCACAACGCAAGACGCAGAGTCGCGAAGTGGCTGGCGCTTAGCGCGCCCCTGGGGGATTGGAAAGGGGTGGGTGAATGAAAAGAGCAGGGGCAAAGCACCCAAATATTTGTACATAGAACATTTTATTATAGAAAAACTATTTTAAAACATGTTTTAGATGATTCATTCATGATGAATTTCTACAGGCTTTTATGTCTGTAGTACTAGGGTGTTGTACCGTGTTAGCCATTATGAATGTAGAGAAAAGTCAAGCAAAATGACACCTTTTATTGGCGAACTAAAAAGATTACAATATGCAAGCTTTCGAGGCAACTCAGGCCCCTTCTTCAGGCAAGATGAAGAAGGGGCCTGAGTTGCCTCAAAAGCTTGCATATTGTAATCTTTTTAGTTAGCCAATAAAAGGTGTCATTTTGCTTGACTTTTCTCTACAGGCTTTTAAAAACATATTAAGAAAAAAAAACTACAAGAAAGTGCTTCTTATTTAAATACAAGTCAGTTTAAAAGGATGACCTGGATATTTGTATTTGAATATAAAAGAGATGCTATAACAAAAATTGAGAAAATATTTTGTCATCATATTATAGTGGAAATGAAAAGCAATCAGTGAAATATTTTTTTGAACTCCGTTAATCAAGCAGTGAATGCAAAAGTAGATAATTTTTAATATCCCTGGTAGAATTACTATTGAAACTTTTGCTATATGTTGACCAAAAATACAAAATTTGACAGAGAAATGTAATTTCTGTGCTTTAGGAATTGATCATTAATAATCAATAAAACACTAATCCAGGGGGATGCTAATAAATTTTGGAAATGGAAAAATGAATTTTAATTTTGTTAATTAACAGTTTTGCCTGTGGCAATCAAAGAATCAAATAACTCAATAAGGCTCCTACATTATTTACCTTACCTTTCTCCAGCGTTTAGACTTATGACAAGGTAAATGAAGCTCACTCGTTTTAAGAAACAGAATATTTCAATTTATTGATAAACTCTAGAATTAAAGAAATGTAATAACTAAATATATACTGTATGTTGACATATAATACAGGACACAGACAAACATAATACAGAGTGGGTGGCTATTAATTTGCTATTTAGGGTTCTAATTTATTTTGGCATAGATAAATAGTTTTATGATAAGAAGTCTTTAAAGATGATGTCTGATGTTGTGTGGAATGTTTGCTTTGTTGCTGCTCCGTGTTCAACTGGAGGATTCTTCTTGTGTTGGAGTGTACTCTTTCTCTATACTGCTGCATGATACTTTGTTTTTGGTGTTCTATGATGCTGTTTTCTCAGCTTGCTTTCTGTTGTTATGCCTTTTGTTGTGTTGAGTGCAGCTTAGGTAAAAGTATTTTGTTTCTGGTACAAGACTTTAGATGCTGAAGTTCAATTCTTGAAGTAATGGCTGCTTCTTAGCTTTTTCAGCCCACTGGCCCACAGTTTGGCTTTCCAGAGAGATTGTCATTATCTGATCCACAAAGAGAAAGAGCATTTTAGTTCTAAGCTCCCCGAGCAGGGAATGCCTCATTCAGCTTTTGGTTTCAGAGGTTTTCAGTCATTTTGGAGAGTGAGAGCAGAGTTCAAATGGGAGTTCCCTCAGAGTTCCCTTGTGAGAGGCACATAATATCCCAGAGTCTTCAGGATGGTGCAGACAGTTTTAAGGGAATTTGTTACTTCTCTAGATTAAAGACACTTCCAGTTACAAAATCAGTATATCCTCATAAGCAACTTATTCTGTCCATCCTAGTTGTCATCTCATGAATTATAGTTTTGTTCTTGCTTGAGTCCATTTGGCATCTTTTGGCTCAAGAAGGAGGGACCTCTGGAAAGATATCAACTCAACATCTGATTTATGCCTTTATTATCAGATGAAGTACAGGCAGATACTGGTACAAGCTGGAGTTCAGTCATTTAGTTTGGAATACAATTAGGGGAATCTGGATCTCTGCTAAATCAGCTTCCTTCAGGCCTGATGTACCATTGCAGCACCCCCTGGTGGTACCCACGGGACCAAACAGGGCTGAGTCATAGAACTCCAACTTCTATGAAGTCCTCTGGAAATCCGTGGCACTGTAATAACCCAGAGGGGGCTATCATCTAGCGATCCAGGGTAGACAGTGCCCCTAGCACGCTTTCTCCCCATGTACTTCCAGTATGCAGGCATCCCTGCCAGGTAAGGGTACTAGTTGTCTGCCGCAGAGGATATATGTGATTAACGTGTAAGTGAGCAGTTAACAGTAACATTTCAGACTTTACATTTCTCCTTCCCTGGAACCATATTTTAATTGAGTGCAGAATCACCTAGTTGTGAGAACATACACTAGCAAAGTCAAAATCTGTGTCTCTTTTAGAAATGGTACTTTGAAGATGGCAACCCATGCACATTGTGGAATTCATGTGCATCATGTACCACCTTCTTGTATTGTTTCTGCTATTATGTCTTTAATTACTGCTAGATTTCACTGAAATACAAGCAGGAAATAATAGAAATTACTGTAGCAAGCAGACACAGGGATTTTTATTTATTATTTTTTTTAATTGAATTTATAATTTTAGTTTGGACTATCCTCCTGCCTTCTTTAAAAACAACGTTCCAATAAAACAGTGGCGCAGTGGTAGCGCTGCTGCCTCGCAGTAATGAGACCTGGGTTCGCTTCCCGGGTCCTCCCTGCTTGGAGTAAGCATGTTCTCCCCATGTCTGCGTGGGTTTCCTCCGGGTGCTCTGGTTTCCTCCCACAGTCAAAAGATATGCAGGATAGGTGCATTGGCGATCCTAAATTGTCCCTAGTGTGTGTGTGTGTGTGTGTGTGCAGACCCTGTGGTGGGCTGGCGCCCTGCCCGAGGTTTGTTCCTGCCTTGCGCCCTGTGTTGGCTGGGATTGGCTCCAGCAGACCCCCGTGATCCTGTGTTAGGATATAGTGGGTTGGACAATGACTGACTGACTGTTCCAATAAAAATACAACAGATTGCAGAAAAAATATTTATTTGGTGGGCTGCATAAAGTTTTTATTGCTTTGAACATATACTTTTTCTTTCCCCTTGTTATTTGATAATAATGTATGTTTATAATGTGTTTGTAGATGCTGCTGTATAAAAAACAGACACAGTGCAAAGTCCATTGCAGTGATGTATCTGTAGTAACATTAATCATTAGCCATCAGTGTAATTAATACCTGCAATTATTTCAGTGTTCCTTTAGGCATACCATGTAATTTTTGTGTTATGGAGTACAGAGTCTGAAACCTTACATAATTAACTCGAATAATCTTCTATCCCAATGTGTGTTTTTTAGTATCCACAGCTGGAGTATCAGCAAAAAAAGGACAAGTGTAAATGATGGATCTGATGTATTTCTAATTATTGCCTTATTTTACAGTAAGTGTCTTTTGTACAAGACTGGTGTTTTATTAAAATATGAAATGAGTTTCAGTTTTTATCATTAATAGATAGATAGATAGATAGATAGATAGATAGATAGATAGATAGATAGATAGATAGATAGTGTGGCACGCGGCTGGGGGTGGTGCCCAGCCGGGACGCCCAGGAGGACAGGAGGAGGGCTCATTCCTCCTCCGGACCACGAGGGGGCGGCCGCCCTGGTTCCTTTGAGGGCCACGGGTGCAGGGCTTGGAAGCCCAACCCTGTAGGGGCCCGTGGTCTCCGCCAGGGGGCGCCCCCATACCTGAAGGACCCGGAACCCCAACACTTCCGCCACACCAGGAAGTACTGGGGGGAAGAAGTTTGGGAACACCCGGAGGGCTTCCGGGAACACAGCCGGCACTTCCGCCACACAAGGGAGTTTCTAGGGAGTGTCGGGGATCACCTGGAGCCCATCCGGGCACTTACAAAAGGGGCCGCCTCCCTGCAGAGAAGGACTGGAGTCGGGTGAGGAGTGGACAAGGTTGCGAGGCAGGAGAGAGGAGGTGGCCTGACGAGCAGGCAGAGACTGAGTGAGAGCCTGGATTTTGGGGAGATTGGTGCTTTGGCACTGGGTTTGTGCACTTGGACATTGTATTTATAATGTACAATAAACGTGTGGTGGACTTGAATATGGTGTCCGTCTGTCTGTGTCCGGGCAGCTTATCACAATAGATAGATAGATAGATACTTTATTAATCCCAATGGATTAATTAATTAATTTATTAATGGGACATTCCTCCAACTCTACCTTTGCAAAGTTTTAGTTAGAGTTAGTCTGGTTTCTGATAGGCAAATCATTCAGGATTAACAATGCTGCGAATTATATTAAAAAGAGGCTTTGATTTCATCTGCCTTAATTCTGAAACGTATCCAAACATGACAGATGGAGGCTTGTCTTTTATGATCCGTTCTCTTGCACTGATTACATTGATTCTTCAGCTTTTTTTCATTATAGAGGTGCAAAGTAGAATGCTTAAAAATAATCAGTTTTTCGATATGTTTATCGCTGAAAGCATGTCTTTGATACTGATCCTAGTCAGCCTGACTGCAAATCGGGAACAGTTCATCAGGAAGGTGATTATTGTATTACTGTACTTTAAAGACAAAAAAATGAACAAGTAAAGAAAAGGAATAAAAGACCTATAAGAGAAACACAAAGAATCATGTTGTGAACTGCACAAGACCTTACTTAGGTCTTTTCACATTGTATATTGTTCAATATATTTTAAACATATATATATATATATATATATATATATATATATATATATATATATATATATATATATATGAAAAATAATTATAGATCCATCCTTTGATCACCATTTGATCCTAAGTGGGATTTCTCAGGTGGGCTTTTTGGCTGGATTAATATGAGGATCCTAAACAGGGGAGAAGAATTAATTCAGAACATCTTGTAAAAGCTTCTGTGGAGGAGATATTCAAGAATAATACTGTGGTATGGATGAGTTCATGGATAGTGCTGTGGAAGTGGGCTTAAAATAATTTTTTGGTTGTTATTGAAGTATCCCTAGATCTCAATACTTGGCACAAGCACTATAGAGAGAAAATTAGAAGGGATTAAAACAGCACCTTTGAATCTGAAGTCATCATTCCCTTTTCCAGGAAAGAGAGGGGATTGCTTCCTTAAGGTAAGATGAACAGCTGCACTGAACAGGGAGTTAAAGTACTCATGGGTCCAGTTGTTTAGTATCTGCAGTTTTGCAGGTTCACTATTACAGTAGACTAATGAAGGTCAAAACTCTCCTCATTCTCTAAGATCATTTATGAGCAGTGTTATGGATAGGACATTGTTCTTTCATGAATCCATAAGGAAAACAGTAAACTGATTGCACCAGGATTCAAACCAAAGACTCTTCCGCTGTAAGGCAACAGTGCTAAATACTCAACCACCAAGCCACCCATCCATCCATCCAACCATACATCTGTCTTCTAAACCCACATTTTATCACGAACCATATCACAAACATGACAGCATGCTACTCCAGGAAGAAACAAAAATACTTTTGTCTAACTAATTTTCAGTTACATCTGTTCAATAATAAATATTAGAATAATTGCAGTTTAAGTTACAATTAGCAAGAAAAGTACTATTCTTTTTATTTAGGGTTGCATTTCCAACATTTGTGCTTGCATCATTTGACTCTTCTTGTTTATTTAGACTCTTCTTATGTGTTAAAATAAATAAAAGTAATGGCTTAGGAAGTACTGTACTTTAATTATATCCTTATATGTCCCATTATTCTGGACCCATTTTTTCCAATAAAGGGTCAAATTGACCTGGTTTCAGCCGGTACTTGGCAGCAGCCAACTGTACTGGACAGCAGCCCATTGTAGAGAAACGTATGCATATACTGAACTTTCATATTTTCCCAGTATAGAGTTTACAAAAAAAAGTTGAAATATTCTACTTCTAAGAGCAATAGCATGTCAAACAACTTAACAGTATGCTTAGCCAAAATCAAAGCCAAAAATGAGATTAAATTTATAATGTAGTCATGCATTTAAGTAAATAGAACTATAATCTGCACAGCTGGAACAAAGTAGTTGTAGCTCATTAAAAAAATAGTCACTTATTATGTACTGTACAGAAAAAAATGTTAATTTGTTAGCCAAATTGTTGATGTTGGTGTAAGACAATAGATAAAAAAAGATTAATTAAAATGAAAGTGGAATGTAGTAAAATATCTAACCAATGGCCTTAAAATGCATCTTCCAAATGCATCGCATGGCGGTTGTTTACTTGTTATTTCAGCATCTACTGAAAGCATCTGTTTAAAAAAAGACTGATTTTACAGATGTTCAGAAAAATGGTACATGCATCATAAAAGTGCTCTGTCAGTTCTTTTTATTTTTATGTAGTTTCTTGAAAATCACTCTATTGCTGTAGCTACCGATCAGCCAGCAGTCTCAATGTGTGTTTGTTATTTTTTCCATTTTAAATTGAAGGAGTGCAATGTTTGTGAGTAATGAAATTGTGCAAGCTCTAGCTGCTTAAAGCACTGTAAAAATGTTTGTTTTTTTTAGGCTTATTCAAATAAAAATAATAAAAAAACACCTACTGTTTTACACCCTCCACAAGTTAAGGAAGTAAAAATAAAGGTATATATTTCTGTTTTATTTAAACCTTTTAAGTTTGTATGCGGGTGGCATGGTGGCGCAGTGAAAGGTGCCAGTTAGGAGACCCGGGTTCGCTTCCCTGCGTGGAGTTTGAATGTTCTCCCCGTGTCTGTCTGGGTTTCCTCCGGGTACTCCGGTTTCCTCCCACAGTCCAAAGACATGCAGGTTAGGTGCATTGGCGATTCTAAATTGTCCCTGGTGTGTGGGTGTGTGTGGGTGTGTGCGCCCTGCGGTGGGCTGGCACCTTGCCCGGGGTTTGTTTCCTGCCTTGTGCCCTGTGTTGGCAGGGATTGGCTCCTGTATTTAGGATATAGCGGGTTGGATAATGGATGGATGGACATTTGTATGCATAGCCCTATTTGCCTGTTTTCGTTTTTTTTCTTTCTTCAGTAATATTTAAGCAAACCTGGAGCTTGTCAGTTCAAATCCTGGTACTGACACCACTGTGTGACCCTGAGGAAGTCACTTCACCTGCCTGTGCTGCAAGAAACAAAAGTAATGTAACAAATTGTACCTCAGATGTTGTAAGTTGCTGGAATAAAGGCATAAGTAAAATAGATAAATATGTATTATACACATAGGAAATATTCATTTATTTTCAGTTAAGTCATGTACAGCAAACCTTTATAAATGAGGGTTTCTCCTTTTTAGATAGTGCAAACTGTTTCTTCTTCATTGAGGTTTTCTCTTGGAGAGCTTTTTTCAGCAGCTGCCAAAATATGTAGCTTTCTTATTAATTTTTCAACATTGTGTAAAATAACTTTATAAAGTAACATAAAAGGTTTAAATACTGGTTATCCCTTTACACTAAAATATTACTAAAGAGATACAAAAAAAGTAAAATGCATATGTTGTTTTTCTTTAAGGAGATTAAATATTACTGAAGAAAGAAAAAAAAAACTAAAACAGCCAAATGGGGCTATGCATACGAACTTAAAAGGTTTAAATAAAACAGAAATACAGTCATCCCTCACCTATCGCGGGGGTTACGTTCCAGAGCCCCACGTGATGTGAAAATCCGTGAAGTACCGACCTATATTTATTTTATTATTTATATATATTTTAAGGCTTTATAAACCCTTCCCACACTCTTATAAACCTTTCTGTCTCTCTTTTTAACCTTTCCCACACTCTTATAAACACTTCCTATGCTCTTAAACACTTTCTACACTGTTAACACCGCAGAGCAACACTACACGCAGCGATCAGACGTTGATGTGTCTGCCACTCACTTTGTGAAGAGGGGGGCAGGTGAACGCACATTAAGCAGAGGTGGACTTTGTGCTGCTTCTGCCAAAATGCCTGCTTGTCGCTTTGCGCGTTCTGAAGGTAGAGGAGGAGTGTGTGTGTGTGGGTGTGTGAGGGCTGAACGCACGTTCGCTGAAACCCCCCCTCTCCGAGGCGTGGTATGCTCCTGCCACTTTGCGTTGTGAAGCGGTAAGGGATTAAGCAGGCTTGCTGAATGCACGCTAAGGAGAAGTGGACTTTGTGCTGCTTGTCGCTCTGCGTGTCAATAAGCCTGTACAGCAGCTGTTTTCCTGTCTCACTGCCTTGTCTTGCATGAACTTAAAATGTTTTATAATAGAGAGATGTTACTCATATCCTTAGTCCGACATCCACATATCATATGTGTCAACAAAGTGTGTTTTATAAGTTTACATGTGTTTAAAGCGTGTGGGATGGGTATTTTAAGGCTTAAACTATAAAAATGTTTATTTATATGGTCTTTCTATATCGCGGATTTTGACCTATCACTGATGGGTCTAGAACTAACTTCCGCGATAGGCGTTTCACATGATTACGTAGGAGGCGTGATGACGCGATACGCGACTCCGCCCCCGTCCATTACAGTATATGGACAAAAAATAGGTTCCAGTTATGACCGTTAACGCTTTGAATTTCAAAATGAAACCTGCCTAACTTTTGTAAGTAAGCTGTAAGAAATGAGCCTGCCAAATTTCAGCCTTCCACCTACAGGGGAAGTTGGAGAATTAGTGATGAGTCAGTCAGTCAGTCAGTCAGTCAGTCAGTGAGGGCTTTGCCTTTTATTAGTATAGATATAAAATATGTATATATATATATATATATATATATGTATATATATATATATATATATTATTATATATATATATATATATATATATACATATATATTATTATAGATACATACACAGTTAGGTCCATAAATATTTGGACAGAGACAACTTTTTTCTAATTTTGGTTCTGTACATTACCACAATGAATTTTAAATGAAACAACTCAGATGCAGTTGAAGTGTAGACTTTCAGCTTTAATTCAGTGGGGTGAACAAAACGATTGCATAAAAATGTGAGGCAACTAAAGCATTTTTTTTAACACAATCCCTTCATTTCAGGGGCTCAAAAGTAATTGGACAAATGAAATAACTGGAAATAAAATGTTCATTTCTAATACTTGGTTGAAACCCCTTTGCTGGCAATGACAGCCTGAAGTCTTGAACTCATGGACATCACCAGATGCTGGGTTTCCACCTTTTTAATGCTCTGCCAGACCTTTACTGCAGCGGCTATCAGTTGTGTTTGTTTGTGGGCCTTTCTGTCTGAAGTTTAGTCTTCAACAAGTGAAATGCATGCTCAATTGGGTTAAGATCAGGTGACTGTCTTGGCCATTCAAGAATTTTCCACTTCTTTGCTTTAATAAACTCCTGGGTTACTTTGGCTGTATGTTTTGGGTCATTGTCCATCTGTATCATGAAACGCCGCCCAATCAATTTGACTGCATTTTGCTGGATTTGAGCAGATAGTATGTCTCTGAACACCTCAGAATTCATTTGGCTGCTTCTGTCCTGTGTCACATCATCAATAAACACTAGTGTCCCAGTGCCACTGGCAGCCATGCACGCCCAAGCCATCACACTGCCTCCACCGTGTTTTACAGATGATGTGGTATGCTTTGGATAATGAGTTGTTCCACGCCTTCTCCATACTTTTTTCTTGCCATCATTCTGGTAAAGGTTGATCTTGGTTTCATCTGTCCAAAGAATGTTTTTCCAGAACTGTGCTGGCATTTTTAGATGTCCTTTAGCAAAGTACAATCTAGCCTTTCTATTCTTGAGGCTTATGAGTGGCTTGCACCTTGCAGTGCACCCTCTGTATTTACTTTCATGCAGTCTTCTCTTTATGGTAGACTTGGATATCGATACACCTAACCCCTGGAGAGTGTTGTTCACTTGGTTGGCTGTTGTGAAGGGGTTTCTCTTCACCATGGAAATGATTCTGCGATCATCCACCACTGTTGTCTTCCGTGGACGTCCAGGTCTTTTTGCGTTGCTGAGTTCACCAGTGCTTTCTTTCTTTCTCAGGATGTACCAAACTTTTGCCACTCGTAATATTGTAGCAATTTCTCTGATGGGATTTTCCTGTTTTCGCAGCTTAAGGATGGCTTCTTTCACCTGCATGGAGAGCTCCTTTGACCGCATGTTATCTGTTCACAGCAAAATCTTCCACATGCAAGCACCACACCTCAAATCAACTCCAGGCCTTTTATCTGCTTAATTGATAATAACATAACGACGGACTTGCCCACACCTGCCCATGAAATAGCCTTTGAGTCAATTGTCCAATTACCTTTGAGCCCCTGAAATGAAGGAATTGTGTTAAAAAAATGCTTTAGTTGCCTCACATTTTTATGCAATCGTTTTGTTCACCCTACTGAATTAAAGCTGAAAGTCTGCATTTCAACTGCAACTGAGTTGTTTCATTTAAAATTCATTGTGGTAATGTACAGAACCAAAATTAGAAAAAAAGTTGTCTCTGTCCAAATATTTATGGACCTAACTGTATATATATAATTTATTATATATACAGTAGACCTCTGCGAAGTCACGGTTCAGGGTTCGCGGACTCAGTCTTTTGCGGATTTTTCCTTAGAACCTAACTATTCATTGTTAGCAGAAAGCACAAATATCTTCCGCAATTTTTTATGGCTTTTTTTGTGGCAATACTGTGCTATAGAGAGAACATGAAGCAACCGCTATGGGAAACACGGTTTGGGATGGTGAAAGTAGCCAATCCAAGAGCGTTATTCATTTCTCCTTGCTGCTGATTGACTGCTGCCCTGTGACATGTCTCCAGCTGAGTGGGTTTACCACTGCTGAGGGAAACGCAGTTTGGGATGGTGAAAGTAGCCAATCCGAGAGCGTTATTAATTTCTTCTTGCTGCTGATTGACTGCTGCCCTGTGACATGTCTCCAGCTGAGTGTCCTCATGTTTTCCATTTTGTTATTGTATTAATTTTGTTATTCTTAAACGCACAAGATGTCGTCGAAATGCGCTGCACCTTCTAAGGCTTCTGACATTGAGCCTAAGTGCCAGAAGAAGTTTAAAACACTCCAGGAGAAGGTTGAACTACTGGATTTGGTCCGGGAACTAAAACATTATGCTGCAGTGGCACGCCACTATGGCATTAATGAAAGCACTGCATGCTACATAAAGAAGAACGAAGCAGCGATCTGGAGTACCGTATCTATAAGTTTCTGTGATAGTGCCAAAAAGGTAACGACCGTAAGGAATAAAAATATTGTCAGGATGGAATCTGCCTTGGCATTGTGGATCGCCAACTGCAGGGAGAAGAACATCCCCTTGGACGGTAACATCATCCATGAGAAAGCACGGAAATTGTACCAGCAGTTCGCTACAGGAGACAATGTAGCAACTTCCCATCACAATGTTCCTGAAACCTATAAAGAAAAGCCAGCACAAAACCGCACCAGAAGAAGACCCGTCCAAAGATATGACTCCTCCTGAAGCGCCTGAAGAAGAGGCGCCACCCGAGGAGTTTTAAATCCTCCGCATCGTACTGCACAGCTACTTCATCATCATCATCAATATCATTCATCATTGGTGAGTACCTGTACATTTTACTGTATTTTAATTATATGAAATTATTATGTATTTCCTCTACTTATAACAAAGAAAACAACAGCGCATACCAAAGAAAACACGCTTGCATGAATTACAATACGTATAGCGGTAACATCGGTATTTTACGTTCTAGCACCGCGGGAGACATAGCAGTACAGTACTGTACAGTATACAGGTTTACCATTACATTCTGTTTTTAGGTAATGTATTAAGGTAATTTTTAGGTAATGTATTAATGTATTAAGCTGAGTTTGCAATGAAATTAAAGTGCTTTGGGGTCATACTGTATTTAGGTTTAAACTATAAAAATAGGCGCTTAAAAGGCATTTTTTAACCACATCCAAAAGTCATGGTTTTTCACAATTCCCGGGTGCTCTAGGAACGTAATCCCCGTGAATTTTGGGGGTGTACTGTATATATATATTATATTATACTTATATATTTATTATATTATATACACTGTGTATATAATAGAGAGAGAGATTGATTACCTACATAGAAAGTGAACCAAACTTTGCAAACTGTTTGGGAATTAGTTTGATGTTTTTTCTTTGATACTTCTTTTTTTATCACTTTGATTTTCTATAATTTAATCTTCTTTTATTTGTTACATTTCATTTTTGCTCTTCATGGAATCATTTAAAAAGCAGTGGCAGCTTGATGAGGTACAGTGGCACTGCATATTATTTCTCCCTTATCCTCTGTTTTCTCATCCTTGTTACCACTCCAGTCTTTTCTTCTTTGCTTCATACAATTTCCCCCCTGATTTTCTTCTTTTTTACACCCAAGTTCCCATAATTATCTTGCATGCTTCTCATTATTTTAAGCTTTTTTTCCCCTTCATTCTTTCTTTCTTCTTGGTAGTTTAAACGTATGAAGTACCGGGATTATGAACCACAGTCTGACTCAGACTGTGAATTGGACTATTTGGATGACTCTGAAGTCAAGTTAAGACAGGTAAGACATCATAGATCACTGTAGTTAAATTACTACACATTCTAATACTGCGTAATGTTAATGACATTCTTTCATCCGTGTTCTAACCAATCTATCCAGTTTAGAGATGCTGGGATCCAATGTTTATTATAGCAATAGCGAGCACTGGGTGGCTGCCATTTCTGAATGAGCTGCCAGTTAATCGCCTGGCACATTATGTAAATTGTCCCTCTCAATAAATGTAAGCATGCATATCCTATTGTCTTGCAATAGACTGGTACTCCAACTAGGTTTGGTTCATGCTTTCCTTCTGATACCAAAATATGGGCTGTCAGTGACCCAGATATAGAATAAATTGGTTCAGGAAATGATGAATAGATTATCTTGAAAAAGCCAATGTGATTATAAACCATTGTTTTGTCTTAGTAGAGTAATATATTGCTCTACTTTCCCCTATTGTATTATTAATATGTAGCCTTTGTCAGAATGCCTAATCTCACAGACTTACCACTGTTTATAAGGTATTATTGTATATAACTTATCCCCACCTTCCCTTCTGTATCTATAACCTCAGGCAATTAGATGTAGTAAAAAGACAAACAGGAGTTAAGTTACACATAAAACAATGTAGTATTGGAAATATTCATAAATAATAACAAAATGCAAAGTACATTTGAATATTGGCAACCATACAACCTGATTAAATGGTGATATGTAGTTCAGGCGGCACACAGACTTGTAGTTACTTAAATGTCTCTAGTTAAGGCATCATTGGTGCTCAGCTTTCTGCCACATGTCTGTTCTATATGGCCGCTGAGCTGTGCTGTTCATTGTGTTGTCTTCATCATCACAGGTTAGCAAGAGATGCTTCTTTCAGATGTTGGTTAGTAAGAGAGAGAGAATGTGGTTGAACAAGGAGATTTATATATTCTCTGTCCAACCCCTACAGCCAATAGGATTTCATGGTACTTAAAAGCTTCTGATCCAAGCCAATTCCAAACTGCCATACTTCAGACCAATGGGGGAATACAGCATCTTAAAACCTGCCACCCCCAAGACCATATGTCTTTATGGCTTTCTTGTGGGGGGTTGAAAGACTAAAGCACACTCGCCAAAGTGGTTTAAAGCACACACCCCAAATCCTGTCGTAAAATTCAAAGAAACTCAGTCATAAAAGGGGCAAACACGAATGCCTTTAAACCAAAGTAACACTAAATTACATTGCTTTGCCTAAATTACAAATAAAGACATACAAAATATTTATCAAGTTATATGTAAAATCTCACATCACAACACTCCACCCCGATGAATGTTTTGTACCATGTCTTTATAAACAGTCTTAATTGTTTAAAGAGTCTGTTGAATAACTTGTGCTTTGATTTGCAGTATTTGCTCTCCCAGTGTTAAAAGTTGTCCGTGACCATTTGTCTATTACATATCTTCTTTATTTCAAAGACAATCTGAAGAACTCTCCCAGTGTTAAAAGTTGTCCGTGACCATTTGTCCATTACATATCTTCTTTATTTCAAAGACAATCTGAAGAACTTGGATGCGCTTCTGATGACTTGTATCTGCTCCGGCTTGCTTCAACTGTTTGTTTAGCTTTTTGCAGTCTTCATATGTCATCAGATCTGGTGGTTCAAAATGAGACAAGTCCACACCTTCCACTAAACTATCCATCCATCCATTTTCCAACCCGCTGAATCCGAACACAGGGCCACGGGGGTCTGCTGGAACCAATCCCAGCCAACACAGGGCACAAGGCAGGAACCAATCCCGGGCAGGGTGCCAACCCACTGCAGGACACACACAAACACACCTACACACCAAGCACACACTAGGGCCAATTTAGAATCGCTAATCCACCTAACCTGCATGTCTTTGGACTGTGGGAGGAAACCGGAGCGCCCGGAGGAAACCCACGCAGATACGGGGAGAACATGCAAACTCCACGCAGGGAGGACCTGGGAAGCGAACCCAGGTCTCCTAACTGCAAGGCAGCAGCGCTACTACTGCACCACCGTGTTGCCCTCCACTAAACTAGCCCACTGCAATTTAAGTCTATTTTGAATTCCTAAAACTCCAACTCCTACAGCCAATAGGACATCATGGTATTTGAAAGCTTCTGATCCAAGCCAATTCCAAACTGCCATACTTCAGACCAGTGGGGGAATACAGCATCTTAAAACTTTCCACCCCCAAGACCATATGTCTTTATGGCTTTCTTGTGGGGGGTTGAAAGACTAAAGCAGAGAAACACTCGCCAAACTGGTTTAAAGCACACACCCCAAATCCTGTCGTAAAATTCAAAGAAACTCTGTCATAAAGGGGGCAAACACGAATGCCTCTCACCAAAGTAACACTAAATTACTTTGCTTTGCCTAAATTACAAATAAAGACATACAAAATATTTATCAAGTTATATGTAAAATCTCACATCACAGCAACCGTGATGTTCAACAATGTAATTTAGTTTTGAGGATAGGGTGTCTGGCGGGTATTGAAGTAAACATCTTATTCAACCTGTTACTTCCAAATTGTAATTTTTGATTATCATTTATATTATGAGTATTATTAATTGTACCCAAAAGACTTACAAAGGACAATGATTTCTAGATTCAGAGTCTTTGAATTACAGCTTGCTCAGTGTGAACTGACATTGTATTTGGATCATTAAAAATAAAAAAACACTTGCAGGCATCTGAAGCACAGAGTTAGTTTTATTTGTATTTTTGATTGCTGATAGCATGTAATCATAGTTGACATGATAAATACTCTTCCTAATTTAAAGACGTATCCTATTTTGTGGATGTTGCAGACATAGACTTAGGGAAGAAGAAAAGAAAACAAGATCATCTTCAGTAATTAAGAAATACTTATGAGAACATGAAGGGCTTTGCTTAATTTCATGTGTGTATATATGTTCATTTCACTCTACATGTTGTGATGTGATTCTCTCTTTGTTAACCCAACCTAAAACAAAAGATTTTGAGATCATAATGTTGAAAGAAGTAAAGGCTTATTACTCATATATAAATTGAAGGATTGGTCAAAAGGAACATTACATCCAAGATTTGAGATGGTATGAGTAAAGAAAAAGAAACCATACCTGCTCCTCTAAACCTGGCTATATGGGACCTTTTCTTCTTTCTATCAGCTGGAGCATTTAATCACTTCCCCAGCTGTGTCCAAAACATTCAACAACATCCTCCTGCTAGTTGAACCTATGTCCCAGCTTGCTTACACAGTTTACAATCAATAAGGTTCTAATAGGATATGGCATAATCTCTCATACCTGGACTGCTTCTGCAAGGGAACAGTCACTTAGGTCCACCAGGAGTTGGAAAGATAAGATATCAGTCTTTATGAAATGTTATGTGATAGTTCAAATGACAAAAACAGCAAATATTCAATCGGCTTACTTGTGCAACTCTAAATATAGGTGATGCAAACATATTTTGCAAACTTTGATGAGATCCTAAATAAATACTTTTGAAAAGACATTAACAATTAATAATATATCAATTGTGTGAACTTGCCTGATACTGCACTTTTAAATTTCTTTAGCCTTCACACATCAGTGGTCTTTAAGTTTTACATGCATGAAAATGTAATAACTGTTTAAATACTAATAATTAAAACAAACATAGGTTGAAGAGGTTGTTATTGAGGTAATGTGAAACAGAACACTATTCATTAGGTTCCACCTTCTTAAGGTAATACTTTTTTCAGTCTTTACAGTGGGATTACCTAGATTATTTAATTTTTATGGTCATTGTTTTATATATCTCATGGGTAATACATTGTAAATTTAGTCTCTTCCCATAAGATAGAGACAAGGAACAATCCTATCAAGGACTGTCTTCGCCAGTCACTTTTTTGAAAAAATGTCTCTAGAAATGCTCCTTGATGCAAAAGTGACAGAGGCCATCACAGACTGATAAGAGGCTGCTTCGAGTGTTTCCAGGTGCACAGAACAAAACTGTGTAACTGAAATAACTTAATCTTGGCCTTACTTTATGTTCTTTTAAGAGGCTTAGAGCAGAGCAATTTCAAAGATAAATCTGGAGATATACTGTGTGACTGTATTGACTTTCATTGCTAATCATAAACTAAAAATGTAATGATTTATACATAACACATAAAAGGAGACCGCAACACATGTCATATTACATACCATGAAATATGAAAATTAAAAGGAATATGCTATCCCTCTAGGTTGCTGAAATAAAATCTAATCTCATTTTACTGCTGACTATCTTAAGCTTCAAAAATTATATTTGTTTGCACTCTTTAAGCAATAAATTGATCATACTTACCAGTGTAGTACGATGGAGATTTAGTTTATGACTCAAACTTTGTGGAAAAACAAAGTCTAGACTTCTGCAATTTAATTACATTAAATTTTGGGAACTCAGGGATGGTCAGGGATGTGCTGTCTTTTAAAAAATTGTCTGCATATGTCCAGGTGCTCCATGGTGAACTGAAAGATAAATTCCCTCACCAGTATGCTGTGCCTGTTACACATTTGGTGTTATCCCCAGTAGGAACAAGACTTTAGAGGGCGAGTAGAACACAAAGGTATAGTCAAAAAAACATAAAGAGGGTCAGAACCAGGAGAACAATTTCCGGTAACCTAAACCAAGAATTGCAAGACAAAATCAGGAGTGTAGAGAATTTAAAAACCAGCAAAACGAAACAAAGAAAATTTTTCTAAAATATTTTCAGTGTTTTCGAATCAATGAGGGAAGCATACATGTAGATGAATTTTTGCGTCGTGATTTACAGACCACAAACCTCTTAAGTACACGACCACTCCAGGATGGTCCTAGCAACAGGAATCAACAATGTAATGGCCCAAATTACAAATCAAAATTAAAACTATAACTATATTTCAAAAACAAATGAACCCAATGGATACCTTAGGGTATCAAATCCCCCAACAGAAGCAAGCAATATTCAAAATAGGAGTCCCTGACATTTTCCAGAAGGCATGGTAAAACTATCTTAACTAGATCTTCTCATGCTAGGGAAGCAATGTCTCTACTTTGAAGTGTCCTCATGTGGTGTGAGTCTAGCAAACCCATGAAGGACTCTCCTTTTGTGTGCTTATGCTTGCAATCCTGTTTTCTACTTATTATCCAGAGGCCACTGCCATAGGTGTGAATGAAGATTAATTTCCCTCACTTGGATGCACTCATGTTATGAAATTAGCATACACAGGAAATAAAACAGTGTACAAAACATTTACTAAGAAAAGATAAAACAAGCAGCCTTCAACTAAAAAAAGCAAAAGGCCCAACTTTGCTGTGTGCGTTATTATTGCCACTTGAGAATTAATATCTATCCTCTAGTAGTCATGTATCTTAAAAAAAAAAAAAAAAAGTTCAGCTGTTTCAAAAGAGGTGGGTGGAATTAAGTTCAAAAGAATTGCAAGTTCATTTAGAGAGGCAGCTTGATGAAACCATACAAATGTCTTTGCCAAAAAGTTATACTTTAAAATATATTCTGTTATGTAAAACATGTATATTTGATTCAAAGTATTGAGTTATATTTTTGTATTTTCATGATGTAAAAGTTCCAGGGAAAAATTCTAATGAAAGAAGCTGGGTCAACATTTGGAAACTTGACTTATTAAAACAAATCACATGTACAAAGCTTCAGGCACAAAAATCTTTTCTTATAGCTACACTGTTACTGAGTACGCTCCTTGAAAATTAAGATGAACAAGAATGTAGCAAAATGCAGAGATGCTGGCACTTATCAACTGTGTGCTGCTGGCAATTAAGACTGAATAATTCATTGCTCTCATCTCAAGCTGTTACTGGACATATGGCAAAGTATGTTAAAATGTCAAAGCAAAAATGACACATTTTGAATTTTTGAAAATTATCAACAGAATTGTTTAGAAAGAAATGATTTATCAGATTTTCATAGGTTAACAACCAATGAAAGCACAGATGCATCTAACAACAAATGTCTCATATTTCACTTGAAATGTAAACCCAAAAATTCCATAGTGTATAAAACTTATTTTGATGGAATTTTTCAGCTGTTCAGTTGCTTTGGTAGTCAAGCAATTTTACACAGACCACAATCTTGACTTCTGGGAAATGGTGGTGTCTTCACTGGATGGTGCATTAAGTGATGTTGGAGAATGTTATTAGTGTTTCAGCACAGCTAAAGAGAGAAATACCACACTTAGTTCAACAACACTGTACTGCACTCCATGACGATTTTGGCATTTGTGAAAAATGGAAAGAGGTCAAGTTAACACGAGAAATTGAAGCTCTGGTGTGAACTATATACAACTAAATAATACAAATTTCAAAAAATATTAATGCTTCTAAAAATGAGAGATCTCAAAGCAACAAACTCAATAGTGTTAGGTATTCAGTAACTTGGCACTGCAGGAAATAAGTAGGAATCATTAGTCAAAAATTCTTGAAAAAGATACATTGAATAATGACATTTTAAAATGCTGCCACATAAAGGTAACAAATATTGAATACCAAGTAGTCCTAAAAGTTTTTGTTGATGTTTTAAAATAGCTAGCTGCATTGGGTAAGTTGTTACAACAACATGACCTGACATCACTTAAGAAAGCTCTATCCTGATGATAATATTTTGTGGAGTGACAACATTAGGCCTATCCATTGCAGTGTATGCAAGTTCTCTTAACTTTTATAAAGCTGCATTGCTATCATTTGTAAGTAAGCTTTCCCATAAATGGAGTACAGGAATGATCAGCCTTTGATTGTTCTCTGATACTCAAATGTGACTTCACCTATGGTACTAAGCAAGTTAATATGCTTTACTACCATAGTCAAACAGTATAATGTATTTAGTTTTATTGCATTATGAAATATTATGTTCTAAGCCTTATCTGTACTTTGATATCCTGTCCATGAAAATCATGAACAGAAGGAGAGACAAGATGTGCCCTTGGTAGATTCTGACACCCACATTAAACAGACTAAACCTAATGCAAATATGCAATCACTTGCTTTGCAAATACAGGAACCAAATGGCATGCAGCTGCGGCCCCCGCACCATGGCACACTGTTATAAGTTGTTATAAGCTTTTTCAAAGTCTACAAAGCACAGTTGGGATGGCCAGACTCCCATGCTGTCTTAAATAACTGTTCAAAGACAAAGAGAAGTTCGATTATTCATGGCCATTAAAAATTCATGTTGTTTCTTATTGCCATCTTTTGAATGGAATTCCGTTCCATTCCAGGACTCGGACATAGACTTTCTCAGCAAGATTGACGAGTGTGATTTCTCATTAATAGGAACAATCCCTATTGGCCCCTTTAATATGGAAACCAGCACCCTAGTCTGCCAGTCCTAAGACATCTACCCATGCAACATTCAAAATATCAACTAGGTGTGTTAACAAAGATATCCTCTTAAGATCTAGTACTGTCAGCTTTTCCAGTTGGATCTCATCCACCTTTGCATAATTATTTTATGTTATTTACACACAAAACATATTGAAAAAAACACAATCAAAATTAAAAATCAAATGTTTCTAAGATAAGAAATGGAGGGCATTGTCTTACAGGAGAGTGTATGCACTGTGTTAAGAAGTTCCTTCCATCTCTTGACGAGGTCCACATTTCTTCATCCATGCTGAGATCAACTTGGGCAATATTGAGCCTACTATTCCTGCATTGTCTAATGAGTTTCCAGAATTTTGCGGGATTGTTGTCAGTTTTCCACTTTGACTTTTTCCCCTCAAATCTTGAAGCCATCAAAGCAGACAGTTTTACAGCTAGGCGGCCCTCTTGACACAAACATCCTTTAGTTTCCTTTTACCAACACAAGAGGGACAGTGATCTTACTCTTACCCTGAGTCACCAGAGTGAATAATGGTAAAACATGTACAGTCTAAAATGACCCAGAACATACACATATAACTCAACCATAAGAAGCCACCATTCAGATTATAAATAATTTAGCAACTTCTAATCACTCAACACAAACACACCTTAATAGTTTGTTTTTTTTTATACTTTTTCTGACAAAAAATTCTAAGGACCTCATGTCCGCTGCTATCAGGAAATTCATTGCTTTCCCCTGATGTACTCGTTAAGTTTATTGATTGATTGATTGGCTGTATTATTTGTCCTTTGCATCTGTATTCTATTTTATGTTTCTGCTGCTTTATGCAATTCAAGTTCCCCATAGGATTAATAAAGTTTATCTAATTAAATCTAATCTAATAACTACTGCTTTTCCACAAACACTAGGAACCAGATTTATCCTGATGGCCAGGCTTCAGGTGATTTTTCCAATTTGAGTAAAAACTTGAGCACAGATTATACGAAATGTAAGTGGTGCATTTTTGCGTTTCTACCTACACATTATGTATTATATATAAGTGGTTCTCACTGTCAGTCAAAAGTCTATTGTGCCTGCATGTTTTGTCTTCACCAACACTGGTTTTAATTGGACTCCTGCTTTAATTAATTAAGCAAGTGGTTATTTCCAGGTTTATTTGTTTTGATTTCACACCAGAAATTACAAAATTTGGTTTGCTAATTTTTTATTCAAATGTAGCATGCATTTATACCTGTTTATAGAAATGTTTTTTCATCTTGATTTTAAAGGTTTTCGTCTTTGTGATCATAGTTTTCATCATGGTTTTTTGGTGACTTTTACTAATGTGCTTAGGAGAGATTTTAAAAGCTGATGTCTTTCAGCATTCAGTGTCAATGGCCCAGATGTCTACTATGATCTTTGTTTATTTGTCATTATTGGGATACAATTAAGGGAGCCACAGAAAAAGGGGGTTTCTTAGGAAAATGTCAAAAGAGAATGAAAGCATATAATGCTATGTCAAAAATGCAAATATTTCTACATTTTTTTAGAAGTTTAAATGTTACAATACTGCATTTCCCTACATGAATAAGAGCAAACAATAATCTAGTAAATATACAGTGAAACTTTTCAGAGTTAAAATCACTCAGTGATTATGAAAATGGTTGGAACAAAAGCCTGCACCTATAGTGAGCCCCCAGGACTAAATATTACAGTCCATGCTGTATATGGAGAAAACTATGACATATTTTTTTTGTAGCTTTTTAAATCTCCTATTTGAGCTTTTATTTTTTTCTTGACTCTGTTTTGCATTGCACAAGTTTCCCATTTCTTTTAGTTCTTTCAATATTTTAAAGTCGCTTACCACATCATCACCATGGCATTGTTTTGCTGTTCTCAGGTCAGCTTAAGATCCACATTCATCAGGAACTAACTGAACTATTAAATTTCATGGTTGGTTCCACAAAAATTAAAAAATAAAATGGGAACAAATCACAAATCAGATTTGATAGCAGTTCCACCTGTTTCTAAGTGATACTATAAAAACAACATCAATTTGTATAGTTTCATAGCTGGCCTCAGCTTCTTCTTGAGCAGTGATAATTTAGAGAAAGAGCTGTCTTTATAGGAATTGCTCACCAGCAATGTTCAGTAAATGTGAAATACTGTACTCGCTTTTGAAGACACTGATTGCATTTTCCTTTTGCAAAGCACAAGCTGCAAAGGAGTTCCTTGGTTATTTCCCCATTTTTTTATATACTCCATAAATTTAATAATTTAATCTGCAAAATGCTCTTGCAAGTAACCAATGTATTTCCGTTGAATCAAATCAACAGAACAACAAAATGTTTTTGGTTCAATAATTATATTTAGAAATCCAAAGTTGCCATTTAATCTCATGTGCATGTTGTGAGCACTAGGGGGTGTTGCTGCACACCAAACCCCAGACATAACCACACCAAGACAGTCCCAGGTGTAAATAAATGTGTTTTTATTCACAAAAATACCTTTTACATGCTTCACAATCCTGCACAGTGAAACAGACTTTTTTTCTCTTCTTTCTCCACGACTCCTCCCAGAAGACTGTGTTCCATTTCCCCTACCCACTCTGACTCGCCTGACTGAGAACAAGGTGCTCCTTTTAACTATGACCCTGGACTTCTTTGAGTGCTAGGGCATAGCTTGCTTAACACTTCTGTTCTCTTTCTCCGATGTAGAATCCTCATCCTCATCTGAGTTCACCTCTGCTATAGCACGTCTTTATTTGAAAACAGTAGTGTCAGATTGGGGCAAATGTGAACGTGACTGAGAGCATAAAACTGAATAAAAAAAAAAAAACGCTAATCTTTACAGGTACCATAAATTTACACCGGCTGTTGCAGACTTAAATCAAATGTATGTTTTTATTCTATAATAGTAAGAATAAGAGCAGCTCACTACTCAAAACCGAGCCGTGTGCGATTGAACTATGAATATCTTGATTACGAGTCGGCAGTTCTTACCGCTGCACCACCAAAACGGTCGTATTAACACTAGAATTACCAGAGCCAACGAAAAAACATGTAAATCTGGCACACCTTAAATCCCTTCGCAACTCTCCGTCTTTTGTCTTCTAAATGTGTCGATAAGCCCAAGCAGCAAGCAGCCTGCTATACCATCCCCCCACCGCCTCAGAATGGGCAAGAAGTTCTCCCAGTTCCTTCCTTGATTGATAATCTGGGAGTGAGCTACCCAGAATTGTAAGGGGAAATAATTTGATGTGTTATTACTAAAACAGAAACATTTTTCATGTTTTAGTAATAAATAACAAAATGTAGACATGAACTGAATAATGTGTGAAGGCTGATGGCCAAATATCAAATAAACACTTTCAGAAAAGGTGCAAGTACAATACCACATTTTTTGTGGTATAGCGGTATGATCCGCTGATTTATAATCTGGAGGTCGTGAGTTCGAAACCAGCTCCCCGGCAAATTTACTATTTTGAGTAGTGAGCTGCTCTTATTGTTAATATTATACAATAAAAACTTACATTTGATTTGTGTCAGTAATGGCCGGTGTAAATTTATAGTACTTGTAAAAGTTACCGTTATTTTTTTTTTTTTCACTTTTATTCTCTCAGTCACGATCACAATATAAAATCCACCCCCTGCCCCCGATCTGACATGGTTACTTTTTATCTCAAACTGGGAATAACTTTAGATGTGAGTGGTGTTTTGAGACAATGGAACTGGAAATTCTCTGAACTGGAGGGATAAAAGCTGACACACAAATGCTGGTGAATCTCTCTTCCTCGTATCTAACCGTCACTTTAATTTTTTTTTTTATTCGGTTTTATGGAGTGTTCGTGCTCACACTGAATTAGAATGCACCTTATGGTCCATGATGTCAAAGCCGCACTGACAAAAAAACAGAGACATATATGTATATATGATATTTGGAATAACTCATTTTATGACCTGTATAGTAGATTTCGAAAAACATTGTGGCACTGATGCAACATTATTCATATTATTCATATTCATTTGCATGCCTTCTTGTGCTTGTAATCAGTGACCGCTTTTTTTTTTTTTTTTCCGATCTTGCCCATGCAGTCTCCTCATTTTGGTGCACAGTGCTGTACTCCAGGACATGTAGAGGAAAGAACAGTACAGAGAGGTCAGTTCCGTGCTATATGCAATCACCAGATTCAAATGTTAACAGTTCACACACAACCAAGGACCATCCTTTCTACGTTTACGACATGTGTACCTGTTGCAATGTACACACTTGTCTCTGTGCTGCATTACTATTACACTGAATTGGCTGGGAAGCTGCAGTCTTGGAACCGAAGCTTGTCAATGTTGCATTCTCTTTTGCTTTATCCATCGCCTTCTCTTGTAAGAAGTGACGACGAAGCTTCTCTGCAAGGTGAGCCATGAACACTCTTCTTTTGTCCATGGACTTCGTACATGCCTTGCACAGTACATGTGCTTTGGTCACTACCAGGTCAAGCTTGTTATAGCACAAGCAACCGGCCACCTGCATGCTCCTGCCACACTGATTAAGCTTCTGGTGCATGATGTCAATGCAGCACTGGACAAAAAGAAAGAGACAAATATATGTGACATTTTGAAGAAATCATTTTATGACCTGAATATGCTGAGTGTTGATTAGCACTCTGTAGGCCATGTAAAATAACACAGAACATAATTGGTGAAAAGCAGGTGGTGTTGCAGAAAAAAAAATCTGATATGTGCCAGCATTGCCTATAAAAATATGATAGGAATACACATGACATAAGAAAATAACACTGAGTACACTTGTGCAACCCATGCAGGCAAATAATATTAATCATGATAGTTCATACTCAAATCAGATGATTTCTTGGCATACTGACAGGTCTGCCACTGTATCAGACACAGCTCACGTTTCTGTAGAACATCAATTGTTACAGGTCATGGCAGAATATAACTACTGAAGAAACAGAACTGCAAAGACAAAAGTAGGATAATATGCAGCCTGAAGCTATGGAAATTTGGCAAATACTGATGCATCTATGGGGAATGCCAGAACTCCACCAACAATGTAAGCAGACTAGCGAACAGGAAACAAATCTTTACCTCAAGAAGTGGTACAGACAATCTATGATAAAATGTATTACTTTCATGTTACTTTTGTTATCACAAGCATGCCTCAGAAATATCAAAACTTTTGCTGTTTCAAAGTGGATGTATTTGGTAAGTTTTAAGGGTTTTATTTTCATGTTTGGAACCTGGTCCCATCAACTCCGTTTTAAAATGGAAGTACCGGTTAGGTGTTTTTTTTAATAGTTCAAATTCTTCACTTTAGAAACAAATTCTATGTGGCAAATTAATATCATGATGGTGAAGAAGTAACTTAGAGTTGAAAAATGCCACATTTATCTCTTAGCAGAAATACGTAATCTCTCAGATTAGCAGGGGTATAGAAGCAGCATACTTAATTACTGAAAACGAATCACCAAATACTAAATTTGTATTATTCATTGGGTTTTTTGAAACCAAACTATTGTTTGGTTGTAATGGCGTCTCCAGTTACAGTCAGTCCAGTTCAGTGACTAATTCAGTGTTAATACACAGACATAACCGAGTATGATTACCTATGTGAGGTAAATTGAAAACAACACAACAATGGCTGTTTTACAGATATAACCGAGTATGATTACCTGTGTGAGGTAACTTGAAAACAACACAACACATAACCAAGTATGATTACCTATGTGAGGTAACTTGAAAACAACACAATGGCTGTTTTACAGACATAACCGAGTATGATTACCTGTGTGAGGTAACTTGAAAACAATAAAACAATGGCTGTTTTACATTAATTCTGATATAATAATCTTGGACCACATGTTTAATTTATTAAAAGTAGCTTTAAAGTTGGGAAAATCTGAAAAAAGAAGGGAAAAGTACAAATAATGCCTCAGGTGACAGACATTTTCATATCAGAATTAATTTGAATTTGATATTAATCTTCAGTAAGTGTTATTAGCCAGCTAATGTCCATACACTGATGCAGTCTCATGACAACAAATGTCATAAACCTGACAAAGTGACTTTCTGACCGACCTGAATTAAAAAGTGTATTGTTATAAAAACAGCTTTAAAAATTTAATGCCAATTCAAATATTATGAATTATATTTTTTAGTATTAGTTATAAGCACTGTTTATTTTTCAATTAATGGACAGAAAACTGTAAGTTAATAAATTTAGTATGTTCACAAGATTAAATAAATCATCTTACCATAAATCATGTTGAAATACCCCAAAGCCTATAAAACCCTCCATTTGTTGTAACTCTGAGGGGAAATACCCTGTTTGCCCCACATGAAATTCAAGCATTGAACGGTGTGTTTTTTTTTTATTATTATTTATTTATTTTTAATTATTTTATCCACGCTTTATATTAACTTCACCTGTTTGTTGTCTGGTACAAATCTTGTAATCGATATTTACCCCACTTCCTATTGTCCAAATGACTTAAAATTTTGCACACTTACTCACTTCCGATGACAATACATGAATGAATAATCAGTTTCACAAATTGATCAATTAATCCATGTTAATTAAGGAATTAAATTTTCATATGAAGAATAGTTAAAAATTTCACCAATAGATGGCGCTAGTAATAGCTAGAACTAAAACAAACCCAAGACTAAAAAGTTGAAAATAATATATATATAAAAAATACTTTTTAAAAACCACGCTGATATTAAGTTAAAAAGTGTACTAAAAAGTAAAAAATAAGTCTGTCATACATCACTCGTAAAATAAAAGTGTGGGTGCTTTTCAACAATCAGCATTCAAAAAAACACTTCTTAAAATCTTAGCAAAAGCGCCCACCTTTTATTTGGAGAGTGATGCATGAGAGACTTCTTTTTTACTTTTTAGTACACTTTTTAACTTAATATAAGCGTGGTTTTTAAAAAGTGTTTTTTTATATATATATATATTTATTTTTTTTAATTAAAAGTATGGAAATTAACGGGTTTCTAATTTTTATTCTGTATGAAACTACATTATTGTTCATTTATTAAAATATAATTTGTTAAAAAAATAGGTATGCATATGAAAAATTAAATGTCACACTCACACTCACAAAATTTGTCTTTCTGGTGCTGGCCTAAGGGCATGTGTTTCCTGTAAAACAGAATTCCAGTTTGAGAAGGAGAACAAGCAGCAGTGAAATGAAAAGGAAAGGGAGGCTTAAAGGAGGGGAGTATAGACACTCTACAAGCTATACTGTGACCCAGTGATTGAGGATACATTAGAAATCTTCTCAGATATCAGGTAGCAGCAGCTTTTGTTGCAAAGAAAACCTCAACATAATAAGAAACACAACACCTATTAATGCAACCTTTGGAAATGTATTTATTGTAAATTATTGTACTGTAAATAGTATTTGGTACATAATTGTCAGTGTGCCCTGCCTCACACCTGGGTCTGGTTCTCCAGAAAATAAATAAAAGAGGATCAGTAAATGTAACACATTTTCCCAGTGTTATTATTTAAATATTGAGAAGCAGAGAAATGAGTCATATCTTTAGTGTAACTTTTTTAGAATTATTGGAGTCTGCCTCAGTAGCATTTCAGTGTATCAGTGAAATAAGCTTGAAATAATTAGAAATGGTTTTAAATATTTGAATAACTTCTAGATGAGAAAGAGTATGTGATTGACAATGTGCATGTTTGTAACTACAGCATACAGAACTCTTGTTTGTTAATCGATAAATAAATATTTTATTCATAATGTTGCATATGTTGTGAAAAATGCAATTTTTATTACTTCACATTGTAGAATTTTAGACTTTTGTTTTCAGTGCATGAAAATAAATTTCACCTTGAAAACTGATGTGAGTGATAAAAAGTTTTAGTATGTAAAGTAATGAAATTAGTATGTTTTTCGGCAAACTTGAGAATGTTGCCCCTTATATACTGTATACATACAGTAATCCCTCACTTATCGCGGGAGATGGGTTCCAAGGCCGACCGCGATAACTGAATTTCCGCGAAGTAGGGACACCATATTTATTTAATTATTTAACGTGTATTTGGACGTTTTTAAACCCTCCCTGTATTGTTTACAACCCACCCTTTACTCTGTTAATAACAGGGACAACTGCTAAGCAATATGAAATCGTGATGATGGTGATGAATATGCTGCGCAGTAAAAATGATGATGATGAAGGTGATAATCCCCTGAATGCAGTAGCAAGAGCACGTTAATGCTGAATGAGTGAGATGAGACTTCCTGGTTAATGCAGCACTCCGTCGCTGAGCCAATCAGCAGCACACAGGAAGTTAACTGTGTGCTCTGATTGGGTAGCTTCTCAGCCATCCGCCAATAGCATCTCTTGTATGAAATCAACTGGGCAAACCAACTGAGGAAGCAAATACCAGAAGTAAAAAGACTCATTGTCCGCAGAAACCCGCGAAGCAGCGAAAAATCCGCGTTATATATTTAGATATGCTTACATATAAAATCCGCGAAGTCGTGAATCCGCGAAAAGTGAACCTCGAAGTAGCGAGGGATTACTGTATACTGTTTTAATCAGAGGATACATCATAACATTTTATGGACTGACATTAAAATTTGAACTGTTCCTGTGGGTATCCTTCAATAAGGGCGCGTAAATAAAGGCGAGCTTCAAAAGGGCGACCTCAATTGGGCGCAGTGAATAAAGGCGAGCTTCAAATGGGCGACCTCAATTGGGCCCAGTGAATAAAGGCAAACACAACAAAATTATTACAGAAAATTTATTAAAGGCAATGATTGAACGTATAAAAAGGCGAAAGCAAGAATATTAAAACATCCAATTAATTAATGCATGAACTTCTAACGAACTATTTCTGGAACAAATTTGTGAAGAAAATTTATTAGATAAAGGCAATGATTGAACATATAAAAAGGTGAAAGCAAGAATATTAAAACATCCAATTAATTAATGCATGAACTTCTAACGGACTATTGCGTCGTGATTGGCGTCCATCCATGTGTCTTTGAAGTAACCAAGCAGGTCGCTGATGTCTCTGTAATTGTTGACAAAGAAAGGCACGTCCATCAGCTCTTCAAAGACGTCAGCATCGAAAACCAGTGCAGCCAAATGACGAAGACCTAGAGCGAACTTAGCATCAGTCGTATATCGCTGAACGATGTCTGGTGTCTGCTGCATCCGATGCCACAGACACTGACTGAAGTGGAAGAAGCATCCTTGATGAGTTGTACATGGGGACATCGTGTTGTCCACTATTGCTTTCCTTGTTTCGATCTTCGCCACATCTGGAACATGGTTGTGCGTAGATGGTCTCTTGACGAATAATCCATTTTTGGTATGACAGCGAGACGAACATTTTCCAATCCTATATTCAGTGCATTGTGTTTCCCGTTGATAGTTTTCTCCTTTCTGAATGTGTAGCCTTCGACTACGAGTAGATCTGCACCTTTGTTGCTCTTCACATATTCCAGAGCCATTTGAACTAAATTATCTACGAACGCCTTTATTCGCCGCGTTCAATTGAGGTCGCCCTTTTGAAGCTCACTTTTATTTACGCGGGCCTTTATTCGCCGTGCCCAGTTGAGGTCGCCCTTTTGAAGCTCACCTTTTTGTGCGTGCCCTTATTGAATAGAGCCATTCCTGTGTGGTTATTCATTATTATGTAACAGTTATCATCTGACTATACCTAGCAACTTGCATTGGGAATTTCTTAGAAATGTATATGTCCAAATCAAAATTAAAAAAATGCTTCCATAACCTTTCGTACTCCCAAACACTCAATGAAAACATCATCCATCTGTAACCAACATACTGAACAATGCAAAAGCTACCTGCCTTTGCTCTGCCCACACATCTCAAACCTAAAGTGTAATTGGTTAGGGGTTTGTTTGGTATAAGATTGATGGGCCATTTCATAGTGGCATGCTTATTCTGCCCCAGTCTGTTCTTATTGTCAATTGTTCAAATTTTATTAACAAGATACAGAGTTCTAGCTATGCAAGAAAGCAAATATAGCAGTTGTAATAGCTTGCAGAATTCTGACAAGTCATTGACTTAGCTTCACAAGATTAGAAGAATATCTTTTGAGTATAGTTCAATGTAACAATTATCAGTTTTAATGACAACCCCCAAAGCATGTAGTTATAGGATGAGATTCAGCAGGAGTGCACAACAAGAGTTTATAGGTAGTGTCTTTATTACTTAAATGGTAACCTTTACTTTTCTAAACCTATTTGGCTTGTAAATGAAACTGCAATTGCTTATTATATTTTTGGATTAGCACTTTCTTAAGTTATTCAGATTTTAAAAGAAACTGATATCAGAGAATGGAACACTGCCTTTACATGTTTAGAGTGGTGTTGCCAATGAGCGATTTATATGTATAAAGTTAATTAAACATTAATCTAATTAAAGAATACATTCACTGTGTTTTTTTCATTAGGATGATTGTTCATCAAGTGTTATATTTTGATATGTTTTGGATAACAAAATGTGCCCATCATTTGTGAAAATACTCCATGGAGTGCAAAAACATAAAATTCTTTTGCAGATGGTGTACAGGAATGTAAATTGAAAGTCAGAAATGTTTTTCATTAGAATAATTCAAAATATTTTAGTACAACTGTAGCTCGTGCAACATAGTTCACTTGTAAATTTGACAAGACCTTTTTTATAATGGAACAGTGTCCCATTTTGTGAAAAGGCATTTTAAAAATTATTAAACAATACTTAAGAGGTTTAGTTTTTCAGACCTGGGGGAAATTGGCTTGCTGGTAGGGGAATAATTGGCTCAAGTGTCTGGCAACCCTACACATCCCTAATCACCAGCCTTATGCAGACAGATGTTGCACTTATTAAACACATATGACACACAAGTCTGACTTTTTAAACATTTTTTGGCATAATTTCCAGTTTACAGTTATCAGAAAATTTTCAGTTAAGAAAATACAAATAATTATAAAGAAACAGATACAAATTTTATACATGTATACATATACCAAGTGGTATGTTATACATATTACAAAAAACATAAAAAATTAAAATATATTGAGAGTCAAGGCTTCACAATAGTATATAGCTTTGCCTTTGCATTAGTGTGATGAGCAATGTTTATTATGATTGTATAAAATTAGGTGTATTGAACAATTTACATTTGTGAATGTGGAATTTTTTTGCCATAAATAATTTATATGATTATTTCAATTTTTATCTTTAGTCTTTATCATATCATCCAGCTTTAGACTTATATCAATATTTAACTTTCATGACAACTAGATTTTGTAATAATTTAGTAAGTACAGAAGGTATAGCGTCAAATACAATTGAGTGTCTTTTCTTAATATAGGAAGCCTAATATTTCCAAAAAATTCTGATTAGGTAAATTAAAGGTCATTATTATGGACTAATTGAGTTACTAATAAAAAGTTTATTTGGCTTTTACATTTTGTAATAATAAAAACCCAAAGTTGATTTATAATGTTGTTCCATCAAAGCTATGTAGAGTTTGAAGTTATTTCTTTTCATACTTCTTTTTGTTGCTCATATCTTAAACAGAAAAAATATACCTGTAATAATGAAAAAAAATTTAAATCACTGTCAAACTGTAGTTACACTTATTTTTACAAAAATGTCTAATGGGTTTCACTCTTAACCCATTAGTCACCTAAATCTTTGATGAATGCAGCACTTTAAAACAATGATCTTTTTTCAGGAGATGCAAATTAAATAATGAAATTATCAGGGCATCTGAAATATCAATATAGAAAATATTTCATTTAAAGAAGCATTTACGAAAGGTATAAGAAAATTAAAGCCTGATCTCTAGACACAAAAAAGACAAAATTAAAAAAAAAAACATACTTCATTGATGAAGTTAAAGACACTTGCAACACACTCCTAAAAGTGTATAAATAAACTTTATTATGGGTGATGGGGTATGTGGCAAAGGCAATTGCTCAGTGAATGTGTAGGATCAATTCTAGTGATAGAAGATGAAAAGTCCTCACTAGTAAGTTTTGTATGAGCTATCTGTTGTCACATTGTTCTGTGCAAAACTCAACTGCAGCTTAACAAAGGCATCTTCATTTTCTCAAAACTGTGACAACTAGGGTGGTCCAACACCATTTAACCTTTTACAGTGCCCATTAAATATCACAGTTAATTTCCTTCATTGTCAGGTTTGCCAGTCAGTCTGACCCATGTAACCACACTGCGACAGCAAAACTCAACTGCACATTATCAAAGGTATTCACTTTTCTGTGAATATTAGAGTGGGGCAATGGCATAAAACCCTGTACAGTGGGGGAAATATATATTTGATCCCCTGCTGAATTTGTAAATTTGCTCACTTACAAAGAAATGAACAGTCTCTAATTTTTATGGTAGTTTCATTTTAATGGAGAGAGACAGAATATCAACCAAAAATCCAGAAATAACACATTACATGCAAGTTCTAAATTGATTTGCATATCATTGAGAGACATGAGTTTTTGATTCCTTGCAACCCAGCCAGAATTCTGGCTCCCACAGATTGGCTGTGTACGCATGTGGCACACAGATTACAAGCAATCAATTGAGTGATCAATTACAGATACTCCTGATCTCAACTTGTTATGTGTATAAAGCACACCTGTCCACAGAATCAATTTCTTCCATTCCAACATCTCTACCACCATGGGCTGTCAAAGGTCGTCAGGGACAAGATTATAGACCAGCACAAGGCTGGAATGGGCTGTAAGACCATCAGCAAGAAGCTTGGTGAAAAGGTGACAACTGTTGGTGTGATTATTTGGAAATGGAAGAAATATAAAATGACCATCAGTCAACAACAACAACAACAACATTTATTTCTACAGCACATTTTCATACAAACAATGTAGCTCAAAGTGCTTTACATGATGAAGAAAGAGAAAAAAGACAAATAATTAGGGAACACTAATTAACATAGAATAAAAGTAAGGTCCAAAGGCCAGGGAGGACAGAAAAAAACAAAAAAAAAAAAACTCCAGACGGCTGGAGAAAAAAATAAAATCTGCAGGGGTTCCAGGCCACGAGACCACTCAGCCCCCTCTATGCATTCTACCTAACATAAATGATCTCAATCAGTCCTCATTGTATTCAGGGTTCACATGGAAGAATTTGATGATGATGGTCATGTGGACTCCTGGCCTTTAATCCATCAATGTAGGGACATCATGGTGCTTTGATTAGGTGGTGGTGGCGCAGATCGCCACCACAGAAAACCGGAAAAAGAACAGAAGAGAAAGTAGGGGTTAGTACGGATTTTGAAGGCACCATGAATAATAATGATAATTAATTGAATATACAGAGCATCAGGATTTAACTAAGATGAAGCTATGAGAAAGCCATGTAAAAGTAATGAGTTTTCAGCACTGTTTTAAAATGCTCCACTGTATTAGCCTGCAGAATTCCTATTGGCAAGCTATTCCAGATTTTAGATGCATAACAGCAGAAGGCCGCCTCACCACTTCTTTTAAGTTTAGCTCTTGGAATTCTAAGTAGACACTCATTTGAAGATCTAAGGTTACGATTTGGAGTGTAAGGTGTAAGACATTCCGAAATATAAGATGGAGCAACATTATTTAAGGCTTTGTAAACCATAAGCACTATTTTAAAGTCAATTCTAAATGGCAAAGGTAACCAATGTAGTGCCATCAAAACTGGGGTGATGTTCAATCATGATGATGATCAATCGCACTTGGTCTGGATCTGCATGCAAAATTTTGCCTCATGTGATGAGGATGATCATGATAAAGGCAAGGGATCAGCCCAAAACTACACGGGAGGAGCTTGTTAATGATCTGAAGGCAGTTGGGACCACAGTCACCAAGAACACCATTGGTAACACACTACACTGTAATGGATTGAAATCTTGCAGCACCTGCAAGGTCCCCCTTGCTCAAGAAGGCACATGTACAGTCCCAGATATTCACTGGCAAACTTAAGATATGATATGCAAATCAATTTATAACTTTAATGTAATGTGTTTTTTCTGGATTTTTGGTTGATATCCTTTCTCTCTCTATTAAAATGAAACTACCATAAAAATTAGAGACTGTTCATTTCTTTGTAAGTGAGCAAACTTAGAAATTCAGCAGGGGATTAAATACTTATTTCCCCCACTGTATAATGCCAGTCAAACAACACATTGAAATCTGTTCATTAGATATACAGTATGGGAATATGACAAATTTGCCAGTCATCTTGACCCATATACCCAAACTGCAACTTAATAAAGGCATCTTCCTTTTCTCATTAAACATCTAATTACATTGACTAGATATGGAAATGTGCCAACTTTGCCTGTCAATTTGACCCCTGTATCTAACTCATATATAACATTGGCATCTGTCTTGTCACAAAGTCGTGAAAATGAGGGCTGCCCAAAATCACCTAATGCTTTACTGTGCCCATCAGAGTATATCTTACACACTAGATAGCACAGTGTGCCAAGTTTGTCATTGAGCTGGGCAAAACTGAACTGCCATTTAGCAAAGGCACCTGTCTTGTTGCAAAACTTAGAAAATTAAGTTGGTCCAATTTGATGTAACTCCTTTGTATATCTGATCAGGTATAAAATGTGGAAAAATTGTTTCTTTTTTTCAGATAAAGGGCCCATTTTAGTGACACACGTTTATCTTTTTATGCTGCAGAATGTTTTGACTGGTTCTTATCATTGAATAAGTAACTGCTTTGCACAAGTTGTGTAAATAAGAAACTGGCTGGAAGCGAATAACTTCAGTCTCATGTGAAACAGTCATATTCACCACATAACTTCATGGGCTTTACGGCAGACCTCTCGAAGACATGCAGGTGAAGTAAATAGGGGTTCCAATGGCGCACCCCCGTGATGGATTAGTGTCACAGTCAGGGCTGATTGCTCACAGACGTTCACTGAATACTGCTGAGAAAACTCCGGTCCCCGAGGCATCCAGTTAGATCACAAAAATGCAACACTGATATGGCACTTGAACCAACAACCAAAGCTTTAGCCCGTATATATGGAGTAGGATTGCTGTCAAAAATAACTACTATTCCACCTTCCTGGCACATATGTAATAACAAAAATCGATAGTTTCTTCTTCGATAGAGAATGCCTCGTGTGTCCAGTAACGTATTTTTGGCAATTTGTTCATGCCTGAAAATTGAACTCACAATTTTTGGAAGCAAGCATAACTTTTAGTAGTGCAAGCATATTTTTTAGAAGCAAGCATAATTTTCAGACAATTTTTTGACAGCAGTCTTACTCCATAGAAAGGAGTCTGAGACAAGCCAGACACAGTCTGAGCACTGGAGATATCCAGCAACTAGCTGCCTTCCCCCTACTGGCCATTCTACATTTGAGTCAGTGCCTGGCGATCCAGTCTGAAGAAAGGACCCTTCTACCTGATGATTCCAGTGCTCCTTTAACCGAGATGACATCGACCACCCGTCTCCGCTGCTGAAGTCTATTAGCCTGGATCTGTAGCCACCAGTGAGCCTCAGATGTTGACCCTGGCCTTGTATCAGCTTACAGAATTTGGGACAAGTGTTGAATACGTGTTGTCTTTGACCCTCAGTGAGCAAATCAAGGTGAAGTTGGTGACGTGTACGTGGGCTGAAGCAGCAAGGTGTGTGTAAATCCGCTCATGAAGCTACTTTTATGGCTGGCTTCTCCAGTTAGCCCCGCCTTGTCATGCATTCCTTCACTACCTGAGGAGTGTGTTTCTCTCCAGTCCGGACCGATGGCGCTAAAATAGGAAAGGTATTAAAGCGATAGCAAAGAGCCAACAGCAGTAAGTAGGCATACACTAGAAAATGAAACTAATCAGTAGACGGAGTAGTTAACATCAGGCAAAAAATGGATGGACATATTTTTCAGGAATACTGTTGGGCGATGCCTGAATGATGAAGCAAACTTTTAATGAACCAATGTAAATCTCAATTACTTTTTTAGCTTGTTCAGTGTACGTAGTGTGTCTCTCTGCCTTGGCAAGGATGATGAGTGATTCACAGACATCAACAAGTCACAATAGACAGATGGGGAATGCCCCTTTCTCTCAACAACCACATACTGTGAAACTCAGTTTCTTCTACCAGAGCATTGCAGTCCAAGCAAGGTGTAGCCAGGAATTTATTTTAGCAATGGATGAAAAAAATGAAAGAGTTCGTAAATCATAATTCTATAAATGATCAATCCCCTTGAACTATAGTAAAATGTATGGGGTTTGGGTCAAACTCAAAATCCACCTACCCCAACTATGCTTATGATTGTAGTTCATCCTCATTTCTGCATCTTGCGTAGAATTCTCATACTCTGTTTGCACTCACTGATGATTTGCCCATTTACAAAAGTATGTTACTTCTACAAACATTCTTAAGGCTTATCTATGTGATTGTTTAATTTACTGGTGCCTTCTACAAATGCTGATCCTATTAGGAAACAAATTGCATGAGAACTTTCTTTTGACTGATGGTAGGCCATGTTCTATACTATAGTGAAATGAATAATTACATACTACAAACAGTGGTAGCTGAGCAGCTAGCTGAAAAATCCTAGCAAGGTATCTTGAGTGATCAGAACTTGAACTTTTTTGACTAGTGGATCTGCTGATGTGTTTGCCTTTTAACGGAAGGTTAAAGGGTGACTGTCCTGCTTCTTTAAACATTTTTTAATTCAGGCTAATATTTCCTTCTCACTCTGTTAGTATACAGTATGTACTTTCAATACATTTTCATCTTTCATTCTCATCTGTGGTGTGTCTTTGACAGTGAATAATGAAATGGTCATTTTCTGTCTGCTGGTGTATTGAGAACTGGTGAGAAGTTAGACTAATCCTCACACACATTCTCAAGTGTATTTATTTCTAGAAAGCCTGTGAGAGTCTCATAAGCTCTTCCCACCAATTTAAGTCCCTTCTCAATGGTTAACTGGCCAATTGTTTGCATAAATCTCAGAAACCCGATTCTGAGATTGATCAGTTAATATTGAGATTACACGTGGTAGTGCTACTTTTGTCTTATCATAACAAAAGTATCTGGATGAAGATAAAATCAAGCTTCACAGATCTAAAAATCCTTTGCCTGTATCATGATTACCTATATCAGGGGTGCCCAATGCGTCGATTGCGATCGACTGGTAGATCGGAAAGGTAGTGCAGGTAGATCGCGTTGCATTCAAAAAAAAAATTTTTAAACGTTAGTCTATCATATATTCTCCCTATGTTATTTGCCACTTGATTGACATACAGGGCGGCCAGTCTGAGATCTCTTTTCTTCTAACACACTGGTCATCCCACACGCACGATCAAACGCGCGAGCTACTGCAAAACTCCGGCTGTGATCTACTTAGCCTTCCAATTTATATTGACTAAAGAAGGGATTTAAAAAAAAAATTGATTGGGAAGGGTATGGCCTGGCTGTGGAATTGGATGAGGATTTTTTTTCTCACAATGTCACAATCAAAGTGCGTTTGTCTGATCTGTCAATCTATCATTGCAATTCCAAAGAAGGAAAATGTGGAAAGGCACTTTCGAACCGTTCATAACAACTACGAAACTGACTTCCTTCCGAAAGCGATCTGAGAAAGAGAAAGGAGAGGGAACTAAAATCGCAGTTAATCAGTCAGCCGTCATTTTGCACTCGGCTGAAATCAAAAGCAAAGGCAGACACACCCGCATCAAAAATTGCAACACTGTTTCACCTAAAACTCCTCTACAGTGGAGGATGAGATTTTGGCACTACAGGATGACATTCAGCTGAAGTCTGGGGCTCTTGGACAGTTTTGGAACTTACTCACAGATGAAAAGTACCCAAACATGAGGAAATGTGCTGCCTCCTTGACTGCATTATTCGGCTCTACTTATTTATGCGAGTCAGCCTTTTCCCACATGAAGATTATTAAATCCAAATACTGTAGTGACCATAAATGTATTGAATTGTTATTGTGTCATAAAGGTTATTCAGTTATGCAAGGTACGACAACATATATTTTATGTGAATGTTATATATATATATATATATATATATATATATATATATATATATATATATATATATAATATTGTGAGAAGGTGCTATATAGCGCCAGACCCGGCACAGACTGAGACAGAGGCACGTACTTCAATAAACACTCTTTTATTACTCTTCAGCCGTGGGGCACGCCTTCCCCGTGTCCCACAGTCCCACACAAGCACAATTCTCTATAAACAACAATCCTTCTGGCAGCACCACCACTCCTCCTCCTCAGGCTTAGTCCTCCTCCTCCCGACTCTGGCTCTCCCGAGTAGTGGTGGCTGGCCTTTTTTATACCCCACCCGGAAGTGTTCCAGGTGCTTGATTACCAAGTCCTAATTGAACTTCCGGGTGGGGCTAACGAGTCGACCAGCTGGGCTGCAGACGTCATGCAGCTCCCCCTAGCGGCCACCCGAGCCCCCAACCAGGCTGTGGAGGACTCGATCTCCCATGGAGCCTTGCGCCAGGTTGGGGGATCATCGTCCACCAGAGAGGCTGCCACCAAGCGTCCCGGGGGAGGTACTGAGCTGCCCATGGTGGCTCCCCCGGAACAGATGCAGCAGGGGAGTCCCTGCCGGGCATGGGACCAGGCTGTCCTTCACAATATATATATATATATATATATGTGTATATATATGTATATATATATTTGTATATATATATGTATATATATATTTGTGTATATATATGTATATATATATTTGTATATATATATGTATATATATATATGTGTATATATATATGTATATATATATATATGTGTGTATATATATATGTATATATATATATATATATATATATGTGTGTATATATGTGTATATATATATATATATATATATATATATATATATATATATACAGGTGCTGGTCATAAAATTAGAATATCATGACAAAGTTGATTTATTTCAGCAATTCTATTCAAAAAGTGAAACTTATATATTAGATTCATTCAGTTACACACAGACTGATGTATTTCAAATGTTTATTTCTTTTAACGTTGATGATTATAACTG
This sequence comes from Erpetoichthys calabaricus, assembly GCF_900747795.2. Taxonomy (NCBI): domain Eukaryota; kingdom Metazoa; phylum Chordata; class Cladistia; order Polypteriformes; family Polypteridae; genus Erpetoichthys; species Erpetoichthys calabaricus. The sequence goes on from NC_041404.2 coordinate 92,051,188, forward strand.
ACAACTAATGAAAGTCCCAAATTCAATATCTCGGAAAATTAGAATATCAATTAAGACCAATGCAAAAAAAGGATTTTTAGAAATGTTGGACAACTGAAAGGTATGAACATGAAAAGTATTTGGCCTGGATTACTGCAGCAATGCGGCGTGGCATGGAGTCGATCAGTCTGTGGCACTGCTCAGGTGTTATGAGAGCCCATGTTGCTCTGATAGTGGCCTTCAGCTCTTCTGAATTGTTGGGTCTGGAGTATTGCATCTTCCTCTTCACAATACCCCATAGATTTTCTATGGGGTTAAGGTCAGGCGAGTTTGCTGGCCAATCAAGAACAGGGATACCATGGTCCTTAAACCAGGTACTGGTAGCTTTGGCACTGTGTGCAGGTGCCAGGTCCTGTTGGAAAATGAAATCTGCATCTCCATAATGTTCGTCAGTAGCAGGAAGCATGAAGTGCTCTAAAACTTCCTGGTAGACGGCTGCGTTGACCTTGGACCTCAGAAAACACAATGGACCAACACCAGCAGATGACATGCCACCCCAAACCATCACTGACTGTGGAAACTTTACACTGGACCTCACGCAACGTGGATTCTGTGCCTCTCCTCTCTTCCTTCAGACTCTGGGACCTTGATTTCCAAAGGAAATGCAAAATTTACTTTCATCAGAGAACATAACTTTGGACCACTCAGCAGCAGTCCAAAGGCGAGACGCTTCTGACGCTGTCTCTTGTTCAAGAGTGGCTTGACACAAGGAATGCGACAGCTGAAACCCATGTCTTGCATACGTCTGTGCGTGGTGGTTCTTGAAGCACTGACTCCAGCTGCAGTCCACTCTTTGTGAATCTCCCCCACATTTTTGAATGGGTTTTGTTTCACAATCCTCTCCAGGGTGCGGTTATCCCTATTGCTTGTAGAGAGACCATTTAAAGGCTTTTGCAGGTGTTTTGAGTTAATTAGCTGATTAGAGTGTGGCACCAGGTGTCTTCAATATTGAACCTTTTCACAATATTCTAATTTTCCGAGATACTGAATTTGGGACTTTCATTAGTTGTCAGTTATAATCATCAAAATTAAAAGAAATAAACATTTGAAATACATCAGTCTGTATGTAATGAATGAATCTAATATACACGTTTCACTTTTTGAATGGAATTACTGAAATAAATCAACTTTGTCATGATATTCAAATTTTATGACCAGCACCTGTATGTGTATATATATATATATATGTGTGTGTATATATATGTATATATATATATGGTTGAAATAGTTTACTGTCAAATAATGCAAACTATTTCAACCATTCTATGATCTGCTTCTTGCAACTGAAATGAGGGCACCATGGTAGATGTCAGCTGACTTGCTGACCAACCACAAGCGTTACCTGGTAGGTAACCACCCATACAATCAGATGAATGCAATGAATATATATATATATATATATATATATATATATATATATATATATATATATATATATATATATATATACAGTGGGGCAAAAAAAGTATTTAGTCAGCCACCAATTGTGCAAGTTCTCCCACTTAAAAAGATGAGAGAGGCCTGTAATTTTCATCGTAGGTATACCTCAACTATGAGAGACAAAATGAGAAAAAAAATCCAGAAAATCACATTGTCTCTTTTAATTTCTGGTACATGCTTCCTCAGTTGGTTTGCCCAGTTGATTTCATACAAGGGACGCTATTGGCAGATGGCTGAGAAGCTACCCAACTTACTTTCTCTTTCTCTCTCTTGCGCTTTCTCTGATCCTGACGTAGGGGGTGTGAGCAGGGGGGCTGTTCGCACACCTAGACGATACGGATGTTCGTCTAAAAATGCTGAAAGATTATCTTCACGTTGCTACCTTCTGTGTGCAGCTGCTTCCTGAAGCGACATGCTGCACGGTGCTTCGCATACTTAAAAGCTCAAAGGGCACGTATTGATTTTTCAGTTTGTTTTTCTCTGTCTCTCTCTCTCTCTCTCTCTCTCTCTCTCTCTCTCTCTCTCTCTATCTCTATCTCTCTCTCTCTCTCCCTGCTCCTGACGGAGGGGGTGTGAGCTGCCGCCTTCAACAGCTTTGTACCGGCAGTGCTTCGCATACTTAAAAGGCAAACAGCCCTATTGATTTATTTGCTTTCCTCTCTGTTTCCTTTGAAGAGGAAGATATGTTTGCATTCTTTAAATTGTGAGACAGAACTGTCATCTCTGTCTTGTCATGGAGCACAGTTTAAACTTTTGAAAAAGAGACAAATGTTTGTTTGCAGTGTTTGAATAACGTTCCTGTCTCTCTACAACCTCCTGTGTTTCTGCGCAGATCTGTGACCCAAGCATGACAATATAAAAATAACCATATAAACATATGGTTTCTACTTCGCGGATTTTCTTATTTCGCGGGTGGCTCTGGAATGCAACCCCCGCGATGGAGGAGGGATTACTGTATATATATATATATATATATGTATGTGCATATATATGTATATATATATGTATGTGCATATCTATCTATACATATTAATAAAAGGCAAAGCCCTCACTGACTCACTGACTGACTGACTGACTGACTGACTGACTGACTGACTGACTGACTGACTCACTCATCACTAATTCTCGAACTTCCTGTGTAGGTGGAAGGCTGAAATTTGTCAGGCTCATTCCTTACAGCTTACTTACAAAAGTTAGGCAGGTTTCATTTCGAAATTCTACGCGTAATGGTCATAACTGGAACCTGTTTTTTGTCCATACACTCTAATGGAGGAGGCGGAGTCACGTATCGCGTCATCACGCCTCCTACGTAATCACGTGAACTAAAAACAAGGAAGAGATTTACAGCATGAGTCAAACGCGGGAACAAAGGTAAATGACGTTAATTTTTGAGTGTCTTTTAATACTGTGTAAGCATACATATTAACACATGTGCAATTAAACGTGTGCATTTACGGGGTGATTTCTCAGGCTTAAAAGCTCGCCTTTTATTAAAAAGGTAAATGCAAACTGTTTTCATTCTGAAGGGCACAAACCACGTTAGATTTCAGACGTTAAATCCGCAAAAATGTCGGTACACCAGATAAATAAGCGCAACATGTTATCAGTTGTATTGTATGCTTACAAAACATATAGAAATGTGTTAATCGTTAACTAATATTATGGGATGGTGTTTTTCGACTCGCGCCTTGATTTAAACGATTGCATTTCTTGGTGGGTTTGCGTAGCTTATTGTCAATATCTTTACACCTCTTTTTAAGACTTAATTTAAAAAGGTTTTCTTTTCTTCTTAATTAAAATTTAAAAGCAATACTTCACCGCTGCGAAGCCCCTCTAGCGCTGACGTCCGAGGTTCGATTACCGTAAGCGAGTGCCTGTTGAGCCAAGAATAAGGGGGAAAGACGTGTCGCGCACTCTTTGCATTATTTGACAGTAAACTATTTTCAATCATTCTATGATCTGCTTCTCACAACTGAAGGCACTGTGGCTGATGTTACCTCACTTGCTGGCCAACCATAAGCGTTACCTGGTAGGTAACCAGCCACTTACTTCACTCCCTTACGGGAATCGAACCTCGGAGGTTTTCTTTTCTTCTTAATTAAAATTTAAAAGCAATACTTCACCGCTGCGAAGCCCCTCTAGCACTGACGTCCGAGGTTTGATTACCGTAAGCGAGTGCAGTGAGTGTGTACACATGATGAGCCAAGAATAAGGGGGAAAGACGTGTCGCGTACTCTTTGCATTATTTGACAGTAAACTATTTTCAACCATTCTATGATCTGCTTCTCACAACTGAAGGCACCGTGGCTGATGTTACCTCACTTGCTGGCCAACCATAAGCGTTACCTGGTAGGTAACCAGCCACTCACTTCACTCCCTTACGGGAATCGAACCTCGGACGTCAGTGCTACAGGCGAAGCCCCTAAAATTGCGCCACGGTGTGTGGTTCGTTTATTTGACAACATGTAGATCGGGGTAATTACATTCACGGCATTCGTAGTCTGATTCACAATCTGATTGTATGGGTGGTTACCTACCAGGTAACGCTTATAGTTAGCCAGCAAGTCAGCTCGAAGTGATCACTCGAGTGAAGGCAGCTTCACAAAAAAACAGATCCTTAACAAACTGTTATTAGTATATTTTCCCTCAATTTAAAAAGGTTTTCTTTTCTTCTTAATAAAAATTTAACAGCGGTACTTCGCCGGTGCGAAGCGCGTGGATTTGACCGACTGACACATACAGACATATTCATGAGTGCAGGTACTTTGGAAAGAAAGCACCGTGTAAACCTAAAGTTTAAATTAAGTTCATAGACCTACAAAAGGTTGCCATTGATTTGAGGCAAGATTGCTTTTCTTCTGTACAACTATACATTGCATTCTCAAGAGTGTGCTTGCACGGCTTCGGGTATACAGTGATCCCTCGCTATATCGCACTTCGCCTTTCGCGGCTTCACTCCATCGCGGATTTTATATGTAAGCATATTTAAATACATATCGTGGATTTTTCGTTGCTTCGCGGGTTTCTGCGGACAATGGGTCTTTTAATTTCTGGTACATGCTTCCTCAGGTGGTTTGCCCAGTTGATTTCATACAAGGGACGCTATTGGCAGATGGCTGAGAAGCTACCCAGCTTACTTTCTCTCTCTCTCTCTCTTGCGCTGACGTAGGGGGGTGTGAGCAGGGGGGCTGTTCGCAAACCTAGACGATAGGGACGTTGCTACTTTCTGTGTGCAGCTGCTTCCTGAAGGACATGCTGCATGGTGCTTCGCATACTTAAAAGCTCAAAGGGCACGTATTGATTTTTTTTATCTGTCTCTCTCTCTCTGCTCCTGACGGAGGGGGTGTGAGCTGCCGCCTTCAACAGCTTTGTACCGGCGGTGCTTCGCATACTTAAAACAGCCCTATTTGATTTGTTTGCATTTCTCTCTCTGACGCGCACTCCGTTGAAGAGGAAGATATGTTTGCATTCTTTTAATTGTGAGACAGAACTGTCATCTCTGTCTTGTCATGGAGCACAGTTTAAACTTTTGAAAAAGAGACAAATGTTTGTTTGCAGTGTTTGAATAACGTTCCTGTCTCTCTACAACCTCCTGTGTTTCTGCGCAAATCTGTGACCCAAGCATGACAATATAAAAATAACCATATAAACATATGGTTTCTACTTCGCGGATTTTCTTATTTCGCGGGTGGCTCTTGAACGCAACCCCTGCGATGGAGGAGGGATTACTGTAGATATATATATATATATATATATATGTATGTATGTCTATATATAAATATGTAAGTTTGTAAGTACTGCCTTACTTCTCTTTAAGAAAGGAAGATGTAATGATACTTGATTTAAACGATTCCATGTCTTCCTGGGTTTGCTTAGCTTATTGTCAATATCTTTACACCTTTTTTTTAAGACTTATTGACTGAAACGGGCTTTCACGAAAAAAGTTAGGGCTTTGCTACAGGATACACCCTCCACAAGTTAAGCAAGTAAAAATAAAATATATATTTCTGTTTTATTTAAACCTTTTAAGTTCTTATGCATAGCCCCATTTGGCTGTTTTATTTTTTTTTTCTTTCTTCAGTAATATTTAATCTCCTTAAAGAAAAACAACATATCCATTTTACTTTTTTTGTATCTCTTTAGTAATATTTTAGTGTAAAAGGATAACCAGTATTTAAACCTTTTATGTTACTTTATAAATTTATTTTACACAATGTTGAAAAATTAATAAGAAAGCTACATATTTTGGCAGCTGCTGCTTTAATTTTCAATGAAATGAAAAAAGCTCTCCAAGAGAAAACGTGAATGAAGAAGAAACAGTTTGCACTATCTAAAAATGAGAAACCCTCATTTATAAAAGTTTGCTGCAGATGACTTAACTGAAAATAAATGAATAGTTCCTATGTGTATAATACATATTTATCTATTTTACTTATGCCTTTATTCCGGCAACTTGCAACATCTGAGGTACAATTTCTTACATTACTTTTGTTTTTTGCAGCACAGGCACCTGAAGTGACTTCCTCAGGGTCACACAGTGGTGTCAGTACCAGGATTTGAACTGACAGGCTCCGGGTTTACTGAAATATTACTGAAGAAAGAAAAAAAAATGAAAACGGGCAAATAGGGCTATGCATACAGATGTCCATCCATCCATTATCCAACCCGCTATATCCTAAATACAGGAGCCAATAAGTAGATATGCATATATACAGTATATATATATATATATATATATATATATATATATATATATATATATATATATATATATATATATATGTGAATGTATGTATGTATATATGTATGTCTATATTTATATCTATATATATATATATATATATAGATATATATGTAGATATGTAAATTTGTATATGTATATGTGGATGTGTATATGTATATGTATATATATATGTATATATGTTTATGTATATATATGGTTACATAACCTCTTTAACACACTACTTCTCCGCTGCGAAGCGCGGGTATTTTGCTATATGTAGATATCTGTATATGTAGATATGTATATATATATATATGTATATATGTATATGTATATATATATGTTTACATAACCTCTTTAACACACTACTTGTCCGCTGCGAAGCGCGGGTATTTTGCTATATATATATATATATATATATATGACAGCAACACTCATAACAATGACAACACAATTACATATATATATATATGTAGATATGTATATATATATATATATATATATATGTGTCAATCTATGTATGTATGTATGTCTAGATATATATATATATATATATATATATATATATATGTAGATATGTATATATATGTGTATATATATGTAGATGTATATATATGTAGATATGTAAATATTTATGTATATATATGTGTCTGTGTATATATATATATATATGTGTGTGTATGTATGTATGTATGTGTGTATGTATGTATGTGTATATGTATATGTGTGTGTTTATGTATGTGTGTATATATATGTTGATATGTGTATATATATATGTATATATATATATGTAGATATGTGTATATGTAGATATGTATATATATTTATATATGTATATGTATATATGTGTGTATGTGTGTGTGTGTGTGTATATTATATATATATAAAAGACAGCAACACTCATAACAATGACAACACAATTACATTGACAATCATGTTACGTTATTTTTAAAATGTTTCCTTTTCTTTTTCATAACCTCTTTAACACACTACTTCTCCGCTGCAAAGCGCGGGTATTTTGCTAGTATATGTATATATATATGTATGTGCATATATATGTATATATATATATATATATAAATATATATATATGTGCATA